>NW_005364953.1:4197170-4200419 GCF_000412655.1 Myotis brandtii
CCCCCTGGCTGGCCAACCTCCCACAGTCCCTCCCCCTGGCCAGCCGGCCCAGATTGACTCAGATCGCCGGCCAGGCTGAGGGACCCCACCTGTGCATGAATTCGTGCACCGGGCCTCTAGTGTTGAATAAGAGTTGTAAAAGCAAACAGGCCTCTCTTGTTCCTGTTTTTAGGGGAAATGGTTTTAGTTTTTGCCCATTGATATATGATGTTGGCTGTAAGTTTGTCATATATGATCCTTATAATGTTGAGGTATGATTCTTCTATTCCCATTTTGCTGAGAGATTTTATAAAAAATGGGTGTTGAAGTTTGTCAAATACTTTTTATGCGTCTATGGTCATGTGATTTTTGTATTTTAATTTGTTTATGTGATATATCACATTTACTGATTTGTGAATATTGTTCCAGCCTTGAACCCCTGGAATTAATTACATTTGGTTATGGTGTATAATCTTTTTAATATATTGCTGGATCCGATTTGCTAATACTTTGTTGAGGATTTTAGCATCTATGTTTATCAGGAATATTGACCTGTAATTCTCTTTCTTTGTAGTATCTTTCTCTGGGTTTGGAATTAGGATAATGCTGGCCTCATAAAAAGACATAGAAAGTGTTCTTTCATCTTGGATTTTTTTTTGGAGTAGTTTGAGGAAGATAGGTGTTAGTTTTTCTTTGAATGTTTGGCAAAACTACCCTTTGAAGCTTTCCAGAGCAGAGCTTTTTCTTGCTGCAAGTTTGTGTGTTTTTTTTTTGTTTGTTTGTTTGTTTTGTTTTTGTTTTTTAAATCACTGCTTGTATTTCATCATTTGTTATTGGCCTATTCAGGTTTTCTGATTCTTCCTGATTTAGTTTTGGAAATTGTATTTTTCTAGGAAGCTGTCCATTTCCTCTACAATGCCCAGATTGTTGGCATATAGTTGTTCATAGTATTTTCTTACAGTTTTTCTTTTTGTATTTCTGTGGTGTCAGTTGTTACTTTACCACTTTCATTTCTGATTTTTATTTACTTGGGTACTCTGTCTTTATTTCTTGATGAGTCTGGCTAAAGGTTCATCAATCTTGTTTATCTTCTCAAAAAACCAGCTCTTGGTTTCATTGATATTTTACATTATTATTATTATTATTTTAATTTTTATGCATTTATTTCTGTTGTCTTTATTACTTCCTTCTAAGTGCTATGGGGTTTTCTTGTTGTTTTCTTTCTAATTTTTTAATTTGTAGGGTTAGATAGTTTATTGAAAATGTTTCTTATTTTTTGAGGTTGGCCTGTAGTGCTATGAACATCCTTCTCAAAACTGCTTTCGCTCTGTCCCAAAGATTTTTGGTTATAGTCGGTTCATTTTCATTTGTTTCCAGGAAGTTTTTTTTACTTCTTCCTTGATCTCATTGATAACCCATTCATTGTTTAACAGCATGCAATTTAGCCTCCATGTGTTTGAATGTTTTTGAGTATTTTTATTGTAGATTTCTAATTTCATGCCATTGTGATCCATGAAGATGCTTCATATTATTTCAGTCTTCTTGAACTTTTAGAGACTTGTTTTGTGTCCTAACATGTGGTCTATCTTTGAGACTGACCTATGTGTACTCAAGAAGAATGTATATTCTGCCACGTTGTGGTGAAATGTTCTGTAAATGTCAAATAAATTCATCTGATTCAGTGTGTCCTTTAGAGTCACTGTTTCCTTGTTAGGTTTTTGTTTGGAAGATCTATCCAGTGAAGTCAATGGTTTGTTAAAGTCCCCCAATGAAGTCAGTGGGGTGTTAAAATCCCCTACTATGACTGTATTGCCGTCAATCTCTCCCTTAAAGTCCCCCGTAAGTTTTAATATATTTAGGTGATCCCATATTGGTTGCATGTATGTTTAACAATTTTATATCCTCTTGTTGGATTGATCCCTTTAATATTATGTAATGACCTTTATTGTCTCTTGTGATGTTCTTCATTTTGAAGTCTATTTTGTCAGATATGGGTATTGCTACCCCAGCTTCTATTTCTTTTCCATTTGCATGGAAAACATTTTTTCCATCCCTTCACTCTCATTCAATGCGAGTCTTCTTGTTCTGTGGTGGATCTCTTGTGGACAGAATATATTTGGGTCTATTTTTCTTATCTATTCAGCTACCCTATGTTTTTTGTTTGGAGCATTAATCATTTACATTTAAGGTTATTGATAGATACTTATTTACTGTCATTTTAATTCTCTCTCCCTCTCTCTCTCTCTCTCTCTCTCTCTCTCTCCCTCCCTCCCTCCCTCTTCTCTATTTTTTCTCATTACATCAGTCCCTTTAGCATTTCTTGCAGTGCTGGTGATAAACTCCTTTAGCATTTTATTTTTTGTCTGGAAAGAAGTTCTTTACACCATCTATTTTGAATGATAGCCTTGCTGGATGTATTAGTCTTGGTTTATTATCTTTGCTTTTCATTGCCTTGAATACTTCATGACATTTCTTTCTGGCCTGCAGAGTTTCTGATTTAAAAAAAAATCAGCTGACAGCATTATGGCAGCTCCTTTGTAGGTGAACAAATTGCCTTTAAGATTCTCTCTTTGTCTTTAATTTTGGCATTTTAATTATGATGGGGCATGGGCCCTTTTAGGTTCTTCTTACTTGGGAATCTCTCTGCTCCTGAACTTATGTGACTTTTTTCTTCACCAGGTTAGCGAAGTTTTCTGCCATTATTTCTTCAAACCGATTCTCTATCCCTTACTCACTTTATGCACCTTCTGGTACTCTTATAATGTAAATGTTGTTTGTTTCATGTTGTCCCATAGCTCCCTTAAGTTCTCCCCATGGTTTTAATTTTTTTTTCTTTTTGATTCTCTGGAGAATACTCTTGTTCTTTCATTTGGGGCTTTTTTGTCTCCCTATTTTGTCTGCCTGTTTGGGTTTGTTTCTATTTATCAGGTAGATCTGCTTTGACTCCCAGTTTTTTTGGAGGATCTCAGGTACAGGACATTGTCAGACACTCTTTGTGACTGTCCCTGTGTACCATGTTTGGAGCTATAAGCAATCCATAGCGTGTGAAACCCTCTCCTGGGTCTGGATGCCTTTGGAAAGGAGCAAGGTCTGCTTTTCTAAGCCAGGTCCAGAAGCAGATGTGTCTACTTCTTGGCTTTCTATTCATTTCTAGTTATCTATGTGTCTTTCCTCTTCCCAGTATCATACTACCCTTCTTACTATATTTTGCCCCCCACTTTATTTATGTACTTTTAAATTAAATATAATTTTTAAAAAATATCTTTATTA
>NW_005364953.1:4200559-4213325 GCF_000412655.1 Myotis brandtii
GTGGCCATGGGTTATACATATATGCACATAAGTTATTTGGATAATCTCTTCCCACCCCCACCTCCTTCCCTCTGAGATTCATCAGTCTGATGCAGACTTCCATGTCTCTAGTTCTATTTTGTTCATCAGTTTATTTTGTTTATTAAATTCCACATATAAGTGAGATCATGTGATACTTGTCTTTCTCTGACTGGCTTATTTCACTTAGCATAATTTCTTCTACGGTAGTGCAAGTCCTCCAACTTTGTTATTCATTTAAAAAACTATTTTGACTATTCTATTTCTTTTCATTTCTATGTAAATTTTAGAGTCATCTTATTAAATTTATCAAAAATCCTTCTGGGAATTGACTTGGATACACTGTATCTGCAGATCAAGTTGGTGAGGATTAGTACCTAAAAATATTGAGTCTTAAAACATAGGAACATGGAATATATTCATTCAGTTAGCCTTCCTTTGTTTTTTTTTTTTTCATCATTTATACTTTTAGGCCTATATATTCTCTTTTTATTTTGTTAGACATATAGCTAAGGATTTTATTTTTGGTGCTACTATAAGTGGTACTTTAAATAATTTTGAAATCCAAATATTCACCATTAATATGAAATAATACAATAGATTTCTGTATCTTGACCTTGTATCCTGTAACCTTTCAGTTCTACGTTTTGTTTTTTTGTAGATTCTTTGTGATATTTTTCATGTAGGACATCATGCTATTATTATAAAATTACATCTCTTTATAATTTATATGCCATTTATTTATTTAGCCTTATTACATTGGCTACAATGTTGAACAGTAGAAGTGAAGGGAAATCTTTGCCATTTTCTCAATCTTCTTAAGAAAATAATTAGTCTTTCACCATAATAGGATTGCGATTTATAATAAGAATTACTTATTTGATTTTTCCTCCATTCTTGACATGGAGCTCCTAATACCCCTGAAATATCTAAAGTGATAAGTGATATAAAGGTGTCTTTTAATATTCATGCCATAGTTTATGCCAATGAAGTGACTTTTGGAAAGCCTGTGAGGATTGGAGCTATTTGCAAGAAAAACCAATAAGGAGGTTACAAGGTTGGCACTTATAGCCCCAACCTCTAACCTCCAGGGAGTGGAGAGGAGAGAGAGAGAGTGGTTGAATTAATCACCATTGCCCAGTGATTTAATCAATCATGCCTAGCCAATTAAGCCTCCATAGAAACCCAAAAGGACAGGGTTTGGAGAGCTTTGAGGTTAGTGAACAAGAACACATCCTTCCTGAAGCAGTCCAAATTCTCTGGAGACAAATCTCTATGCTCTGGATCCTTCCGGACCTCACCCTGTGTGACTTCATCAGGCTGTTCATTCCTATCCTTTAATATCCAGTAATTTAGTAAGTGGCCTATTTTTCTGACTTCTGTGAGTTGTTCTAACAAACGAATTAAACCTTAGGAGGGAGGTGTGGTGATCTTTGATTTATAGCCAGTTGGTCAGTAGCACAGGAGATAATTTACACTTGTGATTGACATCTGAAGTGGGAGCAGTCTTGTGAGACTGAATCCTTAACATGTGAGATTTGATGCTATAACCAGGTAAATAGTGTTAAGATTGAGTTAAATTGTAGGGAACATGCTGCGTCTGCTGGAGAGTTGGATAACTGATTTGGAAAAAATCCCACACATTTAGTGATGAGAGGTACCAGAAGTGAATTATTGGGAGGAGTAGAGCATTGAGTAAAACACTTGAGTGTTTTTTCCATATTACCCTTTATCACATTATCAAATTTTAAAGTTTATGTCTATTTCTAGTTGTCTGAGATTTTTAAAATAAAGAATGGCTGCTGTATGTTATTTATAGTAGCCAAGATATGGAAACAACCCAAGTGCCCCGTCAATAGATGAGTGGATAGCCCTAGCTGGCTTGGCTCAGTGGATAGAGCGTCGGCCTGTGGACAGAAGGGTTCCCGGTTCAATTCTGGTCAAGGGCACATACCTCCATTGCAGGCTCCTTCCCAGCCCGGGCCCTGGTCAGGGAGCATCCAGGAGGCAACCAATCGATTTGTTTCTCTCACATCGATATTTCTCTTTGTCTTTCCCTCTCTTTTCCACTCTCTCTAAAAATCAATGGAAAAATATCCTCGGGTGAGGATTTAAAAAAATAGATGAGTGGATAAAAAACTATGGAACATTTATACAATGGAATATTACTCGGCCATAAAAAGAATTAAATCTTACCATTTGCAACAACATGGATGGAGCTAGAGCAGTGGTGCTCAACCTTCCTAATGCCGCAACCCTTTAATACAGTTCCTCATGTTGTGGTGACCCCCAATTTCATTGTCACAAATTGAACATAATTAAAGCATAGTGATTAATCACAAAAACAATATGTAATTATATATGTGTTTTCCGATGGTCTTAGGCGACCCCTGTGAAAGTTCTTCGACCCCCGGGGTCGCGACCCACAGGTTGAGAACCGCTGAGCTAGAGGGTATTATGCTCAGTGAAATAAGTCAGAGAAAGACAAATACTATATGATTTCACTTGTATGTGGTATCTAGAGAATAAAATAAATGAACTACCAAAATTGAAACAGACTCATAGACACAGACAGGGAACTTGTGGTTACCAGAAGGTAAGAGGTTTGGGGACTGGGTGAAAGAAGTGAAGGGACTAAAATGTATAAATTAGTAGTTAAAAATTGTCACAGGGATGTAATTAAAGCATAGGGAATATAGTCAATAATATTGTAATAACTATGTATGATGCCAGTTGGGATAGTGGAAATACTGAGGGGAATACTTTGTAAGTATATGAATCTATAACCACTAAACTGGAAACCTGAGATCAATACAAATAAAAAGCCTGTTTAGAGTCCTTTAAAATCTCTGACTCCCCGTCCCTGGATGTTGCAGCCGTTTTGGGGTTCAGCCCATCGGATATCCAGATAACCTAATAAATTTATAATTCCTTAAAAAAATAGAAAGTAAACTGTAATTGGAAAAAATGGCTGCTGTAGCCTGGCTGGTGTGGTTCAGTAGTTGAGCATCGACCTATAAACCAGGAAGGCAGGGTTTGATTCCTGGGCAGGGCACAGGCCCGGGTTGTGGACCCAATCCCCAGTAGGGGACATGTAGGAGACAGCTGATCAATGGTCTGGCTAGGGTCCATCAATTGTATTTAATTTCTTTTTTTTCCTCTCAAAAATATTTTTTGTTTTCATTGATCTTTATGTTTTTTTCTTGTTTAATTCATTGACTTCTGCTCTTTATAATTTCCTTCTTGCTTTGAGCTTAATCTTCATTTATTTATGTAATTATTGTGGTGGAAACTTAGAACACTTATTTAAGATCTTTCTTCTTTTGCAGTGTATTTCATGCTATAAATTGTCCTCTATGCACTACTTTAACAGCATCCAAAAAATTTTCACATATTGTAAATTTTTATTTGGTTAAATATTTTAAAAATTTTCTTTGATAATTTACTTTTTGACTTGTAGTTTATTTAGATGTGATATTTGCTGTCTCAATATTTGAGGATTTGCAAGATATATTTGTTATTGGTTTCTAGTTTAATTCTCTTATAGTCTAAGAGCCAAATGTTACATTATTTCTATTGCTTTAAACCTGTTAAAGTTTATTTTCTTGCCCAAAATAAGCTTTGTCACAGTGAATTTACCATGTGTTCTGGAAAATTATGTGGATTATACAGTTATTGTTGTTGTTGAATTATATATCTATATATCTATATCTATATCTATATCTTATCTATATATATCAATTAGGTTAGGTTGGTTAATAGTATTATTTGGTTATATGTCCTTACTGGTTTTCTGCATACTATTTCTGTCAATTATAAAGAAAAGAATGTTGAAGTTTCCAACTATAATTATAGATTTGTCTACTCTTTCTTTCAGTTCTATCAGTTTTTGCTTCATGTATTTTGAAGTCCCATTATTAGACACATACATATTTATGATCATGGTACATTTTTTGAGAATTGGTCCTTTTATCTTTATGTGAGGTTTCTATTTACCTTCCTAATAGTCCTTGTTCTGAAGCTACTTTGTATAATATAAATATAGCCACTCTGGTTTTGTTTTAGTTAATGCTTTCATGGTATGTTTTTGTATCTAATTCTTTATATGTAAAGGAGGTTTATGTAGACATTATTTAGTTGATCTTGTTTATTTATTTAATACTAGAGATCTGGTGCATGGATTCATGTACTGGTGGGGTCCCTCAGCCTGGCCTGTGCCCTCTCACAATACGGGACCCCTCGGGGGATGTCAGAGAGCCTGTTTCGGCCCGATCCCCGCAGGTCATGCCAAGGGACCCCATTGGTGCATGAATCCGTGTACTGGGCCTCTAGTATGCATATAAGATCTTTGGTTAATCTTTTCCTACTGTCCCCCCCTCTTCCCTCTGAGATTCATCAGTCTATTTCATGTTTCCATGCCTGTACATTGAGCATCTGCCCCCTGGTGGCCATTGTGTGTCATAGCTACTGAGGACAAAAAGATTCGTGCAATAGGCTTTCCCTTCCCCTGGCTACCAGCACCGGTTTTCCTCCAGCACCTGGGACCCAGGCCTTCACTACGGCCGGAGCTGCCTTGAAGCCTTCGCTGCTCCGGCCGGAGCCACCTTCAAGCCTTTGCTGCCATGCCCGGCCGCCCTGGGTCAGGTCGCACACGGGATGCCCACCGCCCCAGGTCGCAGATAGCAGGCCCGGATGGCGGCAGGGCAGACGGGATGGCGCTGTCCCACCTGCTTGCAGTATGCAAATTAGCCACCATCTTTGTTGGCGGTTAATTTGCATATCGTGCTGATTAGCCAGTGGGAGGCGTAGCGAAGGTATGGTCAATTACCATGTTTGTCTATTATTAGATAGGATATATGGCAACCATTGTCTTTTAAGTAATGCATTTAGACCATTGACATTTAATGTCATTTTTTTTAATGTAAATAATTTACTGTTTTATAAATCTGGATTGTTGTATACTTGATTTTCTTTTTCTTAATTTCTTTATTGGTTAAGGTATTACAAATGTGTCCTCATCCCCCCATTAACTCCCAACCTCCCCCCTCCAACTCATACTCTCATCCCCCTGTTGTCTGTGTCCATTGGTTTGGCTTATATGCATGCATACAAGTCCTTTGGTTGATCTCTTCCCCTTACCCCCACCCTCTCCTACTTTCCCTCTGGGGATTGATAGTCTGATCGCTGTTTCTCTGTCTTCTAACATGATTGAGTAAAATCTATCATTCTGCAAGATATTGTCTGTTTGTTCCTTGGGGCACCATTTTTCCCCCTATTTTCTGCCTGAACTTGATTATATTTACCATTTCTATGACTCTCCTTTTTCTTCTTTATTGACTTATTATATATACTAGGGTCCCAGTGCATGAATTTGTGTACCTTGAAAGGAACTGTGAACCGTGAGGCTGTGGTAGGCATAGGGCCCATCCTCTGTGCCCCCACCCGGCACCTCCCGCCTTGGCCCCCAGTCCCCTGTTGGCTGGCAGCACTGCTCCTGCTGCCGCTGCTCCCACATGCTGATGGCACTGGCCCCACTCACACCCGCTGACGGCGCAGAGCAATTGGGGCTGTCGCCAGCAGCAGGTGTGAGTGGGGCTGGCGCCGTCAGCAGGTGCAAGTAGTGGCTGCTGCCCCGATCGCCCCTCAGGAGCAGGGGGAAGTGGAGAAGCCCTCAGGGGAGATCAGGGCTGGCAGCCACCACTTGCACCAGCTGATGGTGCCAAGTGATTGGGACTGGCACTGGGCACTGGCAGTGGGTGCGAGTGGTGGCTCTGGTGCCAGCAGCGGATGCGAGAGGGGCCGGTGCCGGTAGCAGGTGTAAGCACCGTGGTGCACGGGAGCAAAGAATTTTCATTAACCACCAGAGGCTTGCCCCGATGACAGCGACCGGCGCCCTGCCTTGGTGTGGTGCTCCCACTCATCTGCTCCACCATCCTGCCTGGCCAATGCCCACCATGTTCCACACATGCCCACTGGTGGTCAACGCACATCATAGCGACTGGTTGTTCGGTTGTTCTGATTATTCTGCTGTTTGATCTGTTTGCATATTAGCCTTTTATTATATAGGATTTTAAAAATAACAACATGGATGGAACTGGAGAGCATTATGCTAAGTGAAATAAGCCGGTCAATGAAAGAAAAATACCACATGATTTCACTCACTTATGGATAATAAAGACCATTATAAACTGATGAACAAAAATAGATACAGAGGCAGAGAAGCATTGAACAGATTGTCAAACTACAGCAGGAAGGCCGGGGAGGGTTGGGGGGGAGGGTAAGAGATCAACCGAAGGACTTGACTTGTATGCATGCCTATAAGCATAACCAATGGATACAAGACACTGCGGGGTAGGGGAGGCCGGGGAAGGTCAAGGGGAGAAAAAAAAAGAAGACATATGTAATACTCTTTGTAATACTTTAAGCAATAAAACAAAATTTTAAAAAAATCAAATATAAAAAAAATAAGTTAGTGACACTTCAGGTTTTATAGCATACACCTTTAAATAATCTGTGTCTGCCTTTAGGCAACACATTTCCACACATAGTGTAAGAACCTTTCAACATTGTGTTTATGATTCTTGCTCCATTTCTTAGTGTTATTTTTCTGTCATATAATTAATTTTCATTTATGCTATAAATTCAGAATATATTGCTACTACTTTTGCCTTAGATAGTTATGTTTTAGAATAATTAATGCAGGAAATGTTAATTTTATTTCTATCTTCATTTACTCCTTTTCAGTACTCTTCATTTCTTCATGTAGGTCCACCTTTCTACCTAATATTGTATTCCTTCCTTCTGAAAAAAAAAATTAATTTTAATTCTTTATTGTTTAAAGTATTACATAAGTCTCCTTTTTCCCCCATTGATCACTCCCAGCCGCCACCACCCCCTAGTACTTGCCCTCATCCCCAACCCCCTGTCTGTGTCCATTGGTTATGCTCATATGCATGCATACAAGTCCTTTGATTGATCTCTTTGAAAAAAATTTTAACTTTCCTTGTAGTTCAGGCCTGCTGGCAATGAATTCTCTCATTCAATTTTTAGAAATTATTTATATTTTATTTTTAATAACATCTTTATTGAAATATAATTCACATATCATAAAATACACTATTTTTAAAGAGTATAATTCAATGGTTTTTAGTATATTAACAAAATTGTGCAACCATATCCATTACTGAGTTCCAGAACATTTTCATCACTCTGAATGGAAATACTGCACACATTTGCAGTCACTCTCCATTAGCAGCACTCCCTATTTCCACTTCCCTCTATCCCTGGGAAACTACTAACCTACTTTCTGTCTCTATGAATTATCCTATTCTGAATATTTCATATGTCCTTTTTTGTCTGATTTCTTTTATTTAAAATAATGCTTTCAAGGTTCATTCATGTTGTAGTGTTGAAGAATGATGATGATGATGATGATGATGATGATGATGATGATGATGAGAATAATAGTTAAACTGTTACTGACACTGCTACTTTTAGGCCAATTCTATCTTATGGTCCTAGTAGTGTCCTTAATGGGTTTGCTTCTTGGGAGCTAAGATGCTTAGAGTCCAGTTTTCAGCCCAGTCGACTTTCTTTTCAAACCATTAAAATATGTTACTGAATAGTCAATCTATATAATATGTTGGTCATGGAGTATAGTTAACTCATGGAAAGTAGGAAAAGGAATGAAATGGATAAAAATACTATCATTTATTGATGACATCATTTCTTAGGACTTGAATATACATGATTATAGTTAATGCCTTAAAAACTCTGTGAGAGAGGTACTAAGTATATCTATTTTCATAAAACCATGCCCAAATTCACATAGTAAGTACATTGAGGTTTTAAACCCAGCTTTCTTGGAATACATGTAATATTCATTATAACATACTCTACTAGAATTTTAAAGAAAGAAGAATGATATTACTAATAAATAACAAAATTAATGCAGGCGCTATACTTTTCAATAGGCTTACAGTACCTAATTATGCATTACAGTTATAAACTAAAATTATTTATGGAATTATTTTAAATAATCATGATAATGTTGAATCTACCTGAGCTCTGTGCTCTGAAAAACTGTGATAGTGAAATAAATCTCACTTTTTGTTTTCCAGGAAAGAATTTACTGCGAAGACCCACATTTTTCAATGTGATATAGGTATTTAGATAAAACTTCTGGATAATCCCCTTGTTTATCTAGGACAAGGCATGACACATATCTTCCAAATTCCCATTTTCTGCCTTATAAATAATTATATGAACTATTGTATTCACTGATCAATGGGAACAGTGAATACAAAATTTAAGCTTTTCTCTTCACAGGACCCTTAACTTTGACCCCCTCTCAGCCTGAGACAGCATTGTACTATGGAATAGCTCCTTGTATTAGGTACATGATACACAGTTTATTCTTGTATTATTATTTATTATTAATAGGGTAAGGCTCACCCACATTATGGAAGACAATCTGCTTTACTTAAAGTCCAATAATTTTAATGTTAATCTCATCTAAAAACACCCTCATAGAACCAGAATAATGTTTGAACACATTTCTGGCACCATGGCCCACCTGAATGGATACAAAATTAACCATCACATGCCTCCTTAAGGACCTTTCCCCAAAATTGACTGACCATAAAAAAAGACAGTACCTGGTCAACTGTGGATCTCAATTCTTTCTACCGTTGTTATTTTTCCTCCCTGTAAAAGAAAAGTCATTTTCTGCCTGACCTTTGAGATGTTTACAGATCTTATGATCACAGCATTTGCCTTAGTGCAATATTCCTTTTGCCCCTATTGTAGCAATGCTTTTGAATAAAATCTCTCCTTACCTAAGTCCACATATGTTTTTATTATTTGCCAATCTCACATAGCACTAAAAAATTGTGAATTCCAAATTAATTGGGTGATTATGATTCTGCTTTATTTTGGTGATCTTTGAATATGCTCCCCAATAGGCAGCTCCTTTATTGATTAAACACAATTGTATAAAAACAGATGACTGAATGAAAGTCAGAAATTCTGAAGATTTTTGAGCTGGGTTACAAGTGACCTCTTACTAGACTTATGTACACTAAAGTTCTTTTTTAAATTCTGCTGATGGAAAATGAATATAAACTAGAATTAACCCATTTTAAAGCCTCTGCTACGGTTTATTCTCTGACAGTTGACAGAAACACTCAGAAATTAGCATTTTGGTAAAATCATTATTTGTCTAAGATTCCTCTTAGCCAAAGAGACTGTCTGTCCAAAAGGATTAACCTATTGACAATGAATTTCTAAATCCAAACCCATTGAATAACAAGCGCTGAATGTGTTTACTTTCCTAATGCACCACAATTCACTAGGAAGCTGGCTTTCTTGAAAAGGTCAAAATGCATTAAGAACAGAATTTCATTAGGGAGACATACAGAACTTTGAAGCTGAATGGAATTAGGTTTATTGAATATTAATAGAAAGTAAATTATAGGAATGTGAGTTATCTAAGTAGGTAACCCAAAAGAATTATACCACAGTTTCTTCAGGCTATTTTGGTGGGGGTTTTTTGTTTTGTTTTGGTACAGCACTAGTCAATTGTCAAGTATATTACTTATTCTTTTAAATAAACCACTCTATTATTCCAAGAACCTCAATAACTGCAGTGCTAGTCTTGCAAGCCAAGTCTCAAAAATTCACTAGTTGAAAAGACCAATAGTCTCTTCATATATTGAGTATTTCCAGATATATTAGGTATATTCTAATAGTCACAACAGAAAAATGCTATTTCTGAACATGCGGCCCAAGAAAAGAAGATATTGATGACTTTGATTTTGGCATTTCCCCAGGAAACTCCTTTCCTGACCTGATTTTGGTGGTTCTACTAAAACTGATTTTCAGTATAGGTAAATACTACATATATACAACATGACAATTGTAGTGCATTCCAAACAGATGTTTTCCAATATTCGTCACTTAGGCTTACAGTGCCCACTTTAAAATGAAGAAAAGTGGATGATTTTTAATTTTTATGACCACCTTCTGATACAGAAACACTAATACTTCTTAGAAAAAAAGTCATTTCAAGAACTATAAACATGTCTTCTGCCTGTTCAGTAAAATGCATCATAGTGCTTTTCAAACTTAGTGGTAACCAATTTAGTGCTTATGTGATAAGATCCAGAGTGCTGTCTTTGAATAATAATTCCTCAAGAGTTTTACAGAAAATAAATCAGACTCATTCCCACTCTTGGTAGACTCAATTGTGAGAATATATTGTAGGCTGAATTATGTATTCCTAGTTAATGCAATTATTTTTCTTCTTTAAGCTGTCGGATGGCTCAGCGTGGATAGCACAGAGCTGATGTTCTACTATAAAAAAGACAACAGTAAAAGTAAAGAAAGTGAAAGTTCCATGTTGCATTTACTAATAAGTTGTATCTACTGCTCTTCACATACAATGAGTGTATCACTGAACTCTACTCACACTAAGGATGCCCTTTGAATTAGTTTCCATGTTAGGAGATATATGCTTACACTGAGTGTACCTTGTGAATAGTAACTCATGGTTTTGAAAGAGCTGTCTTGTATGAAAGGTTGAATCTGTAATCCTGGATCAGGGATTTTCTTTGTTTTCCTTTTAGTGTGTAAGCAAGCTAGCTCACGTAGGGAACAAATGCAGAAGTTTGGTTTCTTGGCACTGTGCTATAAAGAGTTGAGCTAGTCCTGGCAGGGTAGCTCAATTGGTTAGAGCATCGTCTCAATATTCCCAGGTTGTGGATTTGATTCCTGGTCAGGGCATATACAAGAAGCAACAAATGAATGCATAAATAAGTGGAACAAATCTCTCTCTCCCTCTTTCTCCTCTCTCTCTCTCTCTCTCTCTCTCTCTCTCTCTCCCTCTCCCTTACTCTCTCTCTCTAAAAAAAAAGCAACACACAATTAAAAAAAGAGTTGAGCTAATTCATTCAGACTATAATGATCAGGGGACCAAAACATCATCATCTGACCTTTGAAGCAGGGGGTCCCCTGGGGGTGAGGACGATGGAGCCCAAGCGCTGGGGCGTCTGCATGCACGACTCCAGGGACCAGGTTCAGAGACACAGATCTAACTTTATTGGGGAAGTACAGCCGTATATAAAGGGGTAAGCAGCCAATGCAATAGGGACACGCTTGCTATGTTATCCAATGGGCATGAGGGTCGGGGCTAAGAGTAGGTGGCTCCTGGAGATTTGTCAGGCGGGCGTTGCCACTTCCTGGTGTGCCAAGGAAGTCTGTTCGCTGGAGTGTACTCACAGCGTTGCTTCGGCCGCAGCACTGAGATAGATCTCCTGAGCTCTTCCCACAGACCTTCTATTAATTTAGCTGTTTATATTTTTAAAAATAAACTTTTTCTAGATATGCCTTAATAATATTATAGATTCTATGAATTTTTAAAAATATATTTTTATTGATTTCAGAGAGGAAGGAAGAGGGAGAGAGATATATAAACATCAATGATGAGAGTGAATCATTGATCGCTGCCTCCTGCATGCTCCATGCAGCACGGGCAAGTGCCCTGACCGGGAATTGAACCGTGATTTCCTGGTTCATAGGCTGATGCTCAATCACTGAGCCATGCTGGCCGGGATAGATTCTATGCATTTTGATATTTTTAAATGATGTAACATTAATTTTTTAAAATTATAAAATATTTATAAAATTATTAAAACTATAACATGTAATGAGGACTTTAAATAATTGCTTTTCTCATTATCAAGTTTTTAATACTTCATCCAATTATGAAGCTTCAAAATTACTAATTTTATTTAAATGATAAACCTTATTTGATATATGCAATAGAACGCTTACACACACACACACACACACACACACACACACACACATATGTACATACACACTCTCTCACACTCACAAACAAAAACCAGTATTTTAGACTTTCTACCTGGAATGTTGGCAGGTGGAGAACTGAGTAGTAGAATTTCCCCTCAGGTGTTCTGATGTTTCCAACCCCAGCCAAGTGTTCTGTCTGCATTGCGACCTACTGTACCTAAGGGAATAATAAATATGAAATGATGCACTACCCGATTTTATCCTTCTGTGGCTCATATTATAAAGAAGAATATGTAGCAGCTCTTGCTACATTGTTAAAGTCAGTGGCAGTTTTGCTGACAAATCATCAGACAACACCAGCAGCTTATAAGTCTGCCAGTATATAAAACATACATGAAATATACTGTCAGCAAAGCTTTATCAAAATATAAAAAATACTCTTCATTTTAGCAATGAAGAAATAGATTTTCATTAGACAAAACTAGTAATCAAATTCCTCCTGATCTAGTCACAATTGTCAAAAATTATTTTTATATCTTTATGTATCTATATAGAAAAAATGTATACATTTCTTATATTAGATCATGAGTAATATTGAGCTCAGTTCTTTTTTTATTTATAGCATCTACATTTTCTATTCATTTAGATATTTTCTTATTATGAAATGCTGACCAGTCTGTCACATTTGCCTAGTTTATAATAGCTATAAATGTGCCATATAAATACAAAAACAACATAAGAAAGAACACTGAAACACATGCATTAGGAAAATTTAAAATTATTTTTTTCTTTTCTTTTTTTTAATTATTTTATTGCTTAAAGTATTACAAAGAGTATTATATATGTCTCCTTTTTTTTCTCCCCTTGACCCTCCCCTAGCCTCCCATGCCCCCCAGTGTCTTGTGTCCATTGGTTATGCTCGTATGCATGCATA
>NW_005364953.1:4213550-4218135 GCF_000412655.1 Myotis brandtii
CTGATGGGCACTTAGGCTGTTTCCAGATCTTAGCTATGGTGAATTGTGCTGCTATGAACATAGGGGTGCATATATCCTTTCTGATTGGTGTTTCTGATTTCTTGGGATATATTCCTAGAAGTGGGATCACTGGGTCAAATGGGAGTTCCATTTTTATAAAATTATTTTTTAAAATACCACAACACTACAGGCAGAATCATGATACCTTTAAAATAATAGGACCTATTGGATCAGAAATAAAAACAAAAAATGTACTGAACTCCAGATGGTAGATATTTTAAAGCAGAATGCGATAGTTACTACCTAGTAGTTTATAAGAACTATCTTTGCCATCATCCTCATCAACATATTTAGTTCAGAGTAAGAAATTAATCTTACTCTTCAAACTTGGAGGAAAAGGACTAGAATAGATAACTCCTTCAGGGTTAGATTTTTTCAGAGTTTCTATTTATTTACTTTTTAATTGAATTTATTGGGGGTAACATTGGTTAATAAAATTATATAGGTTTAGGTGTACAATTCTATAATACTTCATCTGTATATTGTGTTATGTGTTCAAACAGATTATTGCTCACTAAAAGTAATTGCTGGCTGTAATAAAAGGAGATGTCCAAACAATAAATGATTTAAGTTGATAGAGAGGATACAAGCAGGGCCTTAATTGATGTATTTGATAACTGGTCTTTCCTACTAGGATTCTTGCCCACCCTGTATTGCACTTGCTGAGAGCTTGTTGTCATTGGGATGACTATAGGATTTCTTTAAATAAATTGTTTTTTGTTTATTGATTTGAGAGAGAGAGAGAGAGAGAGAGAGAGAGAAAGGGAGAGAGAAAAACATCAATATGTTGTTCCACTTATTTATGCATTCATTGGTTGATTATTTTATGTGCCCTGACTAGGGATTAACCCACAACCTTGGCATATGGGGATGCTGCTCTAACCAACTGAGCTACCCAGCCAGGATGGGAATGACTATAAGATTTCACGAAGCGATTCATTGTAATGAATGTTTAAAACAAAGAAGAAACATAGGGGCTGATGTGAAACAAAAAGACATTATTCTAGATAAGGAAAAATGTTTCATATGGGGAGATTATTGGTAATATATCAGAAGAAACAAACGGTTTTGTTTTGAGGAGAGAATAAAAGCACATGGGTGTTAAAGAGGGTACTATTGACTACTGTAAATACTTTGCTTCATTTCAACTATATGTCTTTCATACTGGATTTAATAATTAAAATCACACAGCCATATATGAAGAAAAGCTTAATGTTTTCCTCTTATCCCAAGTATCCCCCCCCACAAGCCCCATCATCCCAAGGTAACCAATGATAACAGTTTCTTGTATAAACTCTAGATTATGTCTCATGATTACATAACTTTATCGTGTATACATTTTCTTTGTTGTTTTTAAAATATATAATCAGACTATTAATATTTTTATGATACTTCCTTTTTTCACTCAAGATGTCTTGATTATAATTCTGGATAAATTCTTAGACATATAGCTAAATCCATAGAATGGATGTACTGTGTCTTTATAATATTTTACATTCTCTTGGAAGTATATTTTTGGGACTATATCTTTTGGGTGGAGATGCCAAAGGTTAATGTAGAATTTGGCTGATATAATCTTGTCATTGGTAAAATAGGTGAACAGATGCTTAAGGTGATTTTGGCATGTCACTAGCACTCTTGATGTGGCAATGTAGAAATGCTTATATTTTATGCGGTTCCCTCAAGTAATTGCCTGCAAGATAGAGGCTGCTATTTTTTATTTGAAATTAAAGTTCTAAAGATGATATTTTAATAGTATGAAGAGTTTCAATGATGTGAAAATGGAATGTCTTGAGTGAATCTTCAGTGTGGAGACTTTTCTTTCTTTGAAAGAGGGAAATACGAATAATGACATGATTTACTGAAAGAACATCTGAGATTGAACGTAAAACTCAAATCCCCAAGAGCCTGTAGTTCATGAATTACAGGAATGTAACTTGGAAAACAGAAGGGAAGGCTTTGGAAAAGGGCTAATACAATGTGAATACTGTATAGTACATGATTGGTCTTTTATGTAATTATAAAAACTCCCACAAAATGGAACACTCTTGGAAATGAAAGCTGTGACAAAGAATGAAATTGACTACACGATTACGAATGATATGGCATTCTTATCTATGACTTCCAAATGAATAGCAACTGATTATACCTATGGCTTTCACTTTTAAGAATAGTAATATCACTTTGTAATATTTGAGTGAACTTCTAACCATATATTTTTAAATGAAACTTGAATACTAAAAAAATAATGAATATCACCAAGTGGCTTTACAAATACAATAGAAAGCAAGAAAATTTGCCTTTAAATCCTTGATATATCATATACATTTTTTCATTAGTTATAACATAATAAAAGTTTTCTAATTTACTATTGACAACTCAATTAGAAAACTCATCATGGAATCACAGTATTTAACATCCCCATAGCCAGCAATAAAACCTAAGTATCATGTGATTATAAATATGCCACAAACTAATGGAACCACACAAAAATTATGAAAAGAATTCAAAGTTCACGGGAATCCTGAACTTTCCTCTATAATAAAGAGAAAAACTTATTTCAAAAAAGCTAATTCTTGGTGACTTAAAGAGATCAAACATGGAAAATTATGATGTCATGTATGCATTAACTCAACCAACCAAGTAATGAATCAATGTCACCTGCTATGAAAGTAAAAAAAGTGTATTGCCCTTGACTTCAGAAGGTTAAAAAGTAGTAGAAAAGAAAAAAATTGCATAAAAATGTGCAATAACTATAATGCATTATGGAATGCAAGCACCACCAAGACAGAAGTGAAAATAAACTCTTCAGAGGAGAGTAATATTATTTCTAACTCTTGAAGACAGGGCTCCCTGGGAAACAGACTCTGGGACAAAGATTAGCTGGTTGAAGTTTTTAGTTACTGGTATTTCTTTCAAAATGAGCACTTGTTGGATGAGATGTAGGAAACAAAGATGATGGATGTTAAGTAAACTTAATGCGGTGATCATTTTGCAATATATACAAATATCAAATCATTATGTCATACACCTGAAACTAATATCATGTTATATGTCAATTATACCTCATTAAAAAAGGAAAAAGTTGGGCTGCAAAAGTTGTCCTCAGAACAAAAGCCTCAGCCAATCTCAAAGTGCTCTCTGAAACTAGGATGGTCTTTTATAATTGTTCTGAGTTTTGATGAGGGGGATTGGCACTTATCTCCCTATATACCAATCACTGGATGCAGAGACATAATCTTGTGTGACTAGAACTCTCTTTTAGATGAAAGCAATTCCTAGATAGGAATGCCAGCCAGGAGTACTTCCAGCAGTTGTGGGAGGGGCATAAGGTTTGTGGGAGATAGTACAGTGTTCACTACACAACTGAAGAGGTCAAAGTATTAAAACTCTAATAAAACTTATTTATTACTAATTGTTTTATCCATCCTAATTATTTTTACATAGTAAAGGAGAGATTAAATTACTTGTTCATGGTCACAGAGCAGGAGCTAAACTTGAAGCTAGAATTCACTTGGTTGTTCTTGCCATTATTCACTCAAATACACCCAAAGCTTTCCTTATGCAAACAAAGAGTTAAAACAAGCAAAAGCAAACAAAACAAGAAAAAGAAAAACAAAAACAAAAGCTGAGACATTCAACTCATTGAAAAAGGACAAGAAACCTGTATTTGAACTTAAGCAAAATAGTTGCTTTGTAAGTCAACCCCATGTAAATATAGCTGAAGTTTAAACAACATTTTTTATAAATCTATGTATCACTGAGATACATTAGTCAAACAAAAAACAAAAAACTGAGAGTGGATGAGTAGAAAGATATTGCATACAACCACCATTATTCCCAATCACAGACTTTTCAACTTTAGATTTCTTCTCCAGGGGAAGTGCACTATTTCTGGCTCAAAGAGGATAAAGAGAACACCTAACAGTCAGAGAGAGAGAGAGAGAGAGAGAGAGAGAGAGAGAGAGACAGAGAGAGAACAATAAACTCCTATTCATGTTATTTCTCTTAATTCTCTTGACCCAACCCCCAGCAGTCTCATGGTAGAGCCAACAGGAGTCAAAAAATCAAAACAAATGAACAAACAAAACAAAACCTAAACAGACTCATAAAAACAAAGAACAAACTGATGGTTGGTTACCAGAGGAGAAGGGGTATGGAGAGATTGGTGGAAAAGGTGAAGGAATATATAATCAATAATGTGTGAGAAATGCATGGTGACAGATGGTTACTAGATTTAGTATGGTGATCACATTGTAAAATATGTAAATGTTGAAATACACAACATTGTGTATAATACACTATGTTTTATACACAAAAGTAATTTGTATGCCAACTATCTATACTAATAAAAGAGTAATATGCTAATTAGACCAGGAGACCTTCCGGACATCCTTCCGGACAAAGCCATGGTGGTGGGGCTGAGGCAGAGGCGGTTAAGGGCAATCAGGTTGGCAGGGGGGGCCAGTTGGGGGCAACCATGCTGGCAGGGGGAGCTGTTGGGGGCAAGCAAGCTGGCAGGGGG
>NW_005364953.1:4218375-4220692 GCF_000412655.1 Myotis brandtii
GGGGATGAGCAGGCTGGCAGGCAGAGTGGTTAGGGGCCGTCAGGCAGGCAGTCAGGTGAGTGGTTAGGGAGCCAGTGGTCCTGTATTGTGAGAGGGACGTTCAACTGTGGGATCAGGTCTAAACTGGCAGTTGAACATCCCCTGAGGGGGTCCCAGATTGCAGACGGTGTAGGCCGGGCTGAGGGACACCCCTCCTATGCACAAATTTCATGTACCAGGCCACTCATATTTTAATAATAACAGCAAAAACAGAACTAAGAGGGGAGAACATATTCTCTTAAAATATTCAGTTTAATTTTATTTTTTCTTATTGTCCTCTGCTGCTTGGCTCTGGAAGTAGGTGCTATTGCAGAAGTGTGTGGCAGAGTAGAATCAATAAAACTCCAGATTTCTGAACACAGGGCCAAAATGGTGAGCCTCAGGAAATCATTAAGTCCCAAGAATAGTCTGTCTAGGTCATTTACTGTCCTATTTAACATTTCTATGGCTGTTCCTTCATTTCTGATGTTCCAGAGTTTTATCTAAAATCATTTCTTTTTTGGACTGAATATATTTTATTAGCAATTCATTTTTACTTTATTTTTAAAATATATTGTTATTGATTCCAGAAAGGGAGGGAGAGGGGGAGAGAGAGATAGAAACATCAGTGATGAGAGAATCATTGATCAGCTGCCTCCTGCATGCCCCACACTGGGGATCGAGCCTGCAATCTGGCCATGTGCTCTGACCAGGAATCAAACTGTGACCTCCTGGTTCATAGGTCTATGCTCAACCATTGAGTCATGCTGGCAGGGCTAGCAATTCTTATAGAGACAATCCTCTGATGATAAATTTTCTTAGTTTTTCTTCATCTGAGATTGTCTTTATTTCACCTTCATTCCTGAATAATAGAATTCAGGTTCTTTTCTTTTCTTTCTTTCAACTCACATTGAAAAATATTATGCCCTCCCTTTTGACTTTCATGGTTTTTGATGAGAAATCCAGTTAGAATCATCATTCATTGTAATTAGTCTGCTAAGCTGGATGGCTTAAACAACAGAAATTTATTTTCTCACAATTCTGGGGGACTAGAAGTCTGAGATGAAGGTATTGGCAGGATTAGATTCTTCTGAGGCCTCTCATCTTGGCTTGTGGATGGCTTTTTTCTTCTCATGTCTTCACATGGTCTTCCCTCTGTGTCTGCATTCAAATTTTCTATTCTTATAAGGACACCAGTCATACTGGATTAGGCCCTAACCTAATTATCTCATTTTCACATAATTATCTTTTTAAAGACCCCATCTCCAAATAGGGTCACATTCTTAGGTTACTAGGAGTTAGGACTTCCACATATGATTTTTTTTTGAAACACAGTTCAGCCCATTACATTTATTTATAGGTAATGTATCTTTTTTGTATTCAAAATGTGTTTATTGGGATAGTTCCCCACTCATCTTGGTTCGAGGTACTTTTCAGGGCTGCTTCCTTCTGAAGGAGCATCCTCTGTTAGCCTTGCTTTTCCTCCTGTAGACTGATAGAGGACAGTGGAGCAACCAACACACAAATCTTCCATTTGTGCAGGGCTAAAGATGGTGGTGATTTTATAGCATCCTGGGCATTTCACATCCATGAAGTAGGCATTGGGGCTCTACACCAGGTGCTTCTTGTGTTTCTTCTTCTCCTCTTCTGGAGAGGGATGGAGATCCTTAGTGGAGGCATCCTGTCTTAGGGAGCTTGTCATCACTGGAAATACCAGATAATGCATATTATTCAACTTTTTCTTTCCTTTGTTTAAGGTTTTAAATTTTTTTTTTAGTTTTCAACAGTCTATGTTATGTTTGGAATAAATTTATTTTAATTTATCCTCTTTAGAGTTTGCTTAGCTTCTTGAATCTACTGGATATGCTCCATGTGTGAGTTACTCAGTGGTCAGTTTGGGATATGGATTGTGGTTCATTTCGGGTCTCAAGGTTTTTGGTATTCTGAAGAGGGTGTAATTCATACATGTGCAGATCAGGGATGAGATCAGGGTTTAGTGAAGAAGGTTTTTATGGGGTCAACTTTTCCATGCTTCTCCATCTCTGTAATATTCTTAGCACTCTGTGCCTATACAACCAGTTTTTTTTGGTGCAGTACCAGCAAGCTCTCTCAAGCTCAGCTGCTTTCCTCTGTGTCCTCTTTATACAGAAGAAATTCAGGTCTCTTTCTTTGCCCAGGTAACTTTATTTTAAATTTTATTTTCTTGTTTAAAGTATTACAAATAGTAGTACATATGACTCCTTTTTTTCCGCATTGACCTTCCCCCGGCCCCCCCTACCCCCTGGCACATGCCCTTAAC
>NW_005364953.1:4223240-4224353 GCF_000412655.1 Myotis brandtii
ATATTGGCCTGTAGTTCTCTTTTTTTGTGGTGTCTTTATCTGGTTTTGGAATTAGGGTAATGCTGGCTTCATAGAAAGAGCTTGGAAGTGTGCCTTCCTCTTGAATTTTTTGGAATAGTCTGAGTAGGATAGGTTTTAGTTCTTTGAATGCTTGGTAGAACTCCTCTGTAAAGCCCTCCGGACCAGGGCTTTTGTTTGCTGTAAGATTTTTGATCACTATTTCAATTTCTTTGGTAGTTATCGGCCTATTCAGATTTTTTGATTCTTCTTGGTTGAGTTTTGGGAGCTTGTATTTTTCTAAGAATATGTCCCTTTTGTCTAGGTTGTCCTCTTTGTTAGAATAGAGTTGTTCATAGTATTTTTTTTCATAATCATTTGTATTTCTGTGGGATTGGTTGTTATTTCACCTCTTTCATTTCTGATTTTGTTTATTTGTGTCCTCTCTCTTTGCTTCTTATTGAGCCTGGCTAGAGGTTTATCAATCTTGTTTATCCTTTCAAAGAACCAGCTCTTGATTTTGTTGAACTCTTGTATTTTTTTGTCTCTATTTCATTTATCTCTGTTCTGATCTTTATTATTTCCTTCCTTCTGCTTACGCTGGGATTTTCTTGTTGTTCTCTTTCTAACTCGTTGAGTTGTACGGTCAGGTAATTTAATACCATTGTTTCTTGTTTTTTGTGGTAGGCTTGTAGAGCTATGAACTTCCCTCTCAAGACTGCTTTCACTGTGTCCCATAGATTTTCAGTTGTTGTGTTTTCATTGTCATTTGTTTCCATGATGCTTTTTATTTCTTCTTTGATCTCTCTGGTAATCCAGTCATTGTTTAATAGCATGCTATTTAGCCTCCAGTTGTTTGATTTTTTTAATTGTTTTTATTGTAGTTAATTTCTAGTTTTATGCCATTGTGTTTTGAGAAGATGCTTGATATGATTTCTATCTTCTTGAATTTGAAGAGACTTTGCGTGTGACCCAATATATGATCTATCTTTGAAAATGAGCCATGTGCACTTGAGAAGAATGTATATTCTGTGGCTTTGGGGTGAAATGTTCTGAAGATGTCAATTAATTCCATCTGATCTAGTGAGTCATTTAGGATTGATGTTTCTTTGCTGA
>NW_005364953.1:4225289-4233993 GCF_000412655.1 Myotis brandtii
AAGCTCCTGATTTCACCCTCAATTTTGATTGATAGCCTTGCTGGGTACAGTATTCTTGGATTCAGACCCTTCCTTTGCATGACTTTGTATATTTCATTCCATTCCCTTCTGGGAAATCAGTTTCTGTTGAGAAATCAATCGCCAGTCTGATGGGGGATCCTTTGTAGGTAACTTTCTGTCTCTCTCTGGCCACTTTTAAGATTTTTATTTTGTCCTTGGTGTTTGCCAATTTAATTATAATGTGCCTTGGCATCGGTCTTTTGAGGTTCATTTTGTTTGGGACTCTGTGAGCTTCTTGGATTTGTGTGAGTTTTTTCTTCCCTATATCAGGGAAGTTTTCTGTCATTATTTCTTCAAACAGGTTTTCTATTCCTTGCTCAGTCTCCTCTCCTTCTGTCACCCCTATTATGTGGATGTTGTTTCGTTTCGTGTTTTCCCAAAATTCCCTTAGGCTCTCCTCCTGTTTTTCCGTTTGTTTTTTTTCTAGATGCTGCTCTGCTTGGGTGTTTTTTCCTACCTTGTCTTCTAGCTCACTGATGCAGTCCTCTGCTTCTTCTAGTCTACTGGTGATGTTTTCTATTGAGTTCTTTATAGCAGCAATGTCATTTTCCTTTCTTCTTGGTTCTTCCTCATTTCCTCTTGGTTTTTACACATATTGTTAAATTTGTCTTCCATTCTTTTCAGCAACCTTATGATCATGTTTCTGAATTCTTTCTCTGACATATTGCTTGCCTCCATTTCGTTTACTTCCTTTTCTTGTGGATGTTGTTTCGTTTCGTGTTTTCCCAAAATTCCCTTAGGCTCTCCTCCTGTTTTTCCGTTTGTTTTTTTTCTAGATGCTGCTCTGCTTGGGTGTTTTTTCCTACCTTGTCTTCTAGCTCACTGATGCAGTCCTCTGCTTCTTCTAGTCTACTGGTGATGTTTTCTATTGAGTTCTTTATAGCAGCAATGTCATTTTCCTTTCTTCTTGGTTCTTCCTCATTTCCTCTTGGTTTTTACACATATTGTTAAATTTGTCTTCCATTCTTTTCAGCAACCTTATGATCATGTTTCTGAATTCTTTCTCTGACATATTGCTTGCCTCCATTTCGTTTACTTCCTTTTCTGGTGATGCCTCCTTTCTTTGTCTCCCCACGATCTCTCTTCTCTGGGTGTCTGGTTTTGTAGCTCTCTCTCTCCTTTTCCTAGGCGAAATCTGACCTTTCTGTGAGACAGTGCAGAGCTCATCCAAGTCCACGTATTCACGCTGCTAGAGATCTGGTATTCCTGGGTTCGCAGCTGTTCCCTGGGTGGTTTTGTTGTAGATTCCCAGGATGTATAGATTTGCAATAACAGCCACTCTCACCTTCAAGATGGTGTGGTCTCCCTGCCCAGGTAACTTTTATCTTGCTCTATTAGGCACAGTGCAGATCAATAAGTCTGCTGCCTAAGTAGACATCCAACTGGGCAATTAGTTCCTACTTTCTGGTTCTTTTAGGCAGCTCTAACGGGCCACCATTAATTACCTTGGTTTAGGATTTGGTAGGATAACTCTACCCTTCTCCCAAGATAGGACCAATAAAAGACATTAAAGTCTATTTCTAAATTGAGGAGTTATACATTGCTTTTTTCAGCCATTTAAAAATAAACTCAGAAAAGCAGATGGGTTAGAGTGATCGTTGACAGTAGCCGTCAGCTTCACGATCTCAGGGTGACAACTTCAACTCATCCCCTTTTTAAACAAGCATGCATGAGTTTTTCAGTAATAGTGTTGAAAAATTGGATAGCCACTTCACAAAATAATTTGGAATTGTACATCACAATCTCTATTAAAATCTATCCAATATATATTTAAAATATAATTATAAAAATCCATAAAATACAAGAAGGAAATGATTAAGGATGAAGATGGCCTTTCTGAAATATAATGCACGTGGAAGAAAATTTTATCATAACAATGTATGTTCCTTGAGGAAAATACAAGCAAAGAGAAAAATATGTAATTAAAAATTTGTATTTCCATTATACAAAGATAATGGACTATTTTGGAGTATATCTTTCCATATTTTCTTTCCCTTCCTTCCTTCCTTCCTTCCCTCTCCCTCTCGCTGTCTCTCTCTTCATCGTAATGTAAATATGCTCTTGTTCTCAGCAATATATTACAAGCTACTTCTTTAGGACCCCCAGTATATTCCTCTTTATATTTACATATTACTCAATTGCATATGTGTACCACATTTTGTACAAGTTGGTAGGTAATTAGGTTGTTTCTTAGGTTGTTTGGTAAAATTGCTGGCTCAGAGGAAACATTTTAAAAACTTTTCTTTTTCTTTTTATTTGGTACCAAGTTGACCTTCAAAGTATGTAAATTTTACATACGTAATTATGCATGAAAGTTACTATTTCTTCATCTTTGCAAACAATTAATATTACTATTTCTTTACATTTTTGTCCATATTATAGGCAAATGTGACACCTTGGTTTAATTTTATTTTCTTTAATTTCTAATGATGTTGAATATTTTAAAGTCTCATCATTTTATATCTACATTTTTGATCCACTTGAAGTTTATTTTGGTATAGACTGTGAAATAATCTAATTCCTTCTAGATGGCTAGCCAGTTGTTCCAATACTATTTACTGAATAATCTTTCCTTTTGTATTTAATTTTGTTTCTGGACTTCTTATTCTATTCAATTGTTCTAGATGCCCAGGCTGATTCTAATACCAATTTGTTTAGTTACACTAACTTCATAAGACAATTTACAACTCTTTTATGAATATTTATTCTAAAAGTTCCCACATTATTCTTTTCTTCTTTTCCACATTATTCATTTCAATTTTATTATAGAAAATCTTTATAGTTGTTTTTCAACTTCTAAAAAATTAAAGAACTATTGAGATTTTGATTTCCATTTCATTAACAGGATACATTAATTTGTGGAAAGTTGTCAACTTTTATGTATCAGACTTTATATTTATGAATATGCTATAATTCACCATTAATTAAAATATCATTTTATATTTTTATATTTAGTTTTGCTGTTCAAATATGTGTCTTGCAGTAAACGTATAAAAATAATTCTATATACATTTTTACAAGTGAAAACAAGAAGTATGCTTTAATACTCAGATGCACCAAAATATTAATACTAGCTATTTCTATTTGGTGGGGGGCATTATATGGTATTATTAAATCCCATAGACTTTTAAAAGGTTTTATTACTACACCATATAAATTCATCCATTTAGAGTATACAATCCAATGATTCTTAAAATGTTCATAGGGTTGTGCATCATTGTCATCATTATCTAATTTTAGAACATTTTCATAATACCCCAAAGAAACTGCATACTCGATAGCTTTCACTCACTATTTGCCCCCAACTCCCATAGCCTTAGGCAGCTGTTAATCTACATTCTGTGTCTACAGATTTGCCTATTCTAGACACTTCATATAAAAGGAATAATATAATATGTGTTTTTTATGGCTGGGTTCTTTTACTTAGCATATGTCTTCAAGGTTCATTTCTACTGTAGCATGTATCATCACTTCATTCCTTTTCATGGCTGAATAATAATACATTGTGCCCTAGAGGGTTTGGCTCAGTGGTTAGAATGTTGGCCCACAGACTGAAGGGTCGCAGGTTTGATTCGGGTCCATGTACCTCTGTTGCAGGCTTGATCCCCGCATGGGAGGCAACTAATCAATGTGTCTCTCTCACATCAATGTTTCTCTCTCTGTATCTCTCCCCCTCCCTTCCACTCTCTCCAAAAATCAATACGAAAAATATCCTCAGGTGAGGAATAACAAAGATAATAATGCATTGTATGGCTATACCACCTATTATTTATCATTGGTTGATAGACATTTGGGAGTTTTTACTTTATGGCTAGTATGAATAATGTTCAGTGAACATTCATAACAAGCTTTTGTTGATGTTTGTTTTCAATTCTCTTGGATATATACTTACTAGTTAAATTGCTAGTTCATATGGTAACTCTATGTTTAACTATTTGAGAAACTGCCATACTATTTTTCAAAATGATTTCACCATTTTACATTATCACCAGCAGTGTATGAGTGTTCTGATTTCTTCACATCCTCATCAGCACTTCTTATCATCTGTTGTTTTTCTAAAGCCATCATAGTGGGTGTGAAGTGACATTCCACTGTGATGTCTTTTAGTTGTTGTTTTTTTTTTTTTTTACTTTAAAAGAATATTTTAAATTTATTTTTTAAACTTAAGTATAGTTGGTATACAAAGATATGATTACATTAGTTTCAGGTGAACAATATAGTGATTCAACATGTTTATATTTTACAACGTGATCACCCCACTAATTCTAGTAATCATCTGTCACCACACAACCTTATCACAATATTATTGACTGTATTCTTCCCCTTTTCACTAATTCCCCACCTCCTCCCTTCTGGTAAACATTTTTTTTTTGTATCTGTTTCTATGAGTCTATTTTATTTTTTTTATTTGTTTTGTTTTCTTTTTAATTATATCTTTATTTAATACTCTATAATGCTCACATAATTCTTTTTATGACATGAGTGCCCTAGAAACTGGAAATAAATGCTGACCTCTCATTACAGTGTCTTGAATCACTTCTGGATACTCACACACTGAGCAATCTTAAAATAGACATGTTGATAGCCACAGATATGTAATTGTAAGTGAGAGAAAATGACATTACAAATTCCAAAGATGTTTTCTGACTTTTTAAAGATGAAGTTGAGAGTTCTGTTTTAAAAATAATATTTTATTTTTTAATTATTGTTAACATAACATATATTAGTTTTGGATGTACAACACATGATTATACATTTATATAATTTATGAAATGATCACCCCAATTAATCTAGTACCCACCTGACACCATTCATAGTTATTACAATATTAGAGGCCTGGTGCACAACATTTGTGCACTGGGCCGGGGGTGGGAATCCCTCAGCCCAGCCTATGCCCTCTCACAGTCCTGGACCCTTCAGGGGATGTTTGCCTGCCATGGAGGTGGGAGAGGCTCCCGCCACTGCCGCTGCACTCTCCAGCTGTGTGAGTCCGGCTTCTGGTTGAGTGGTACTCCCCTTGTGGGAGTGCACTGACCACCAGGGGGCAGCTCCTGTATTGAGTGTCTGCCCCCTGGTTGGTCAGTGTCATCATATCTACCAGTCGTTCTGCCATTTGGTCAATTTGCATATTAGGGTTTTATTATACAAGACTAGAGGCCTGGTGCACACATTCGTGCACTGGTGGGGTTCCTCAGCCTGTCCTGCAGCTCTCCGGCATCCTCCGAAGGGTCCCGGATTGCAAGAGGTTGCAGGCCAGGCCGAGGGACCCTATCGGTGCACAATCAGGGCTGGGGAGGGACTGCGGGAGGGCTCCAGGGCGTGTCCGGCCTGTCTTGTCCAATCCCGATTGGCCAGACCCCAGCAGCAACATAACCTACCAGTCGGAGTGTCTGCCCCCTGGTGGTCAGTGCACATCATAGTTACCGGTCGAATGGTCACTTCCTTGTCTGAAAAGCTCTTTATCTGTCCTTTGATTCTAAATGATAGCTTTGTTGGGTAAAGTAATCTTGCTTGTAGTTCCTTGTTTTTCATCACTTTGAATATTTTGTGTCAATCCTTCTGGCCTGCAAAGTTTCTGTTGTGAGCTCCCTTATAAGTTATTAACTGCTTTTCTGTTGCTTTTTTTTTTGTCTTTAACTTTTATTTGGCATTTTAATTATGATATGTCTTGGTGTGGGCCTCTTCAGGTTTATCTTGTTTGGGACTCTCTGTACTTATTGGACTTGTATGTCTATTTCTTTCACCAGATTAAGGAAGTTTTCTGCCATTATTTTTCAAGTTTTTTCAATTCCTTGCTCTCTCTCTTCTCCTCCTGCCACCCCATGATGCAAATGTTGATATGCTTAAAGCTGTTCCAGAGACTCCTTACACGCTTCTCATTATAATGCTGTTCTGATTGGGTGTTTCATTCTTCCTAATCATTCAAATAGCTGATTTGATCCTCTGCTTCATGTACTCTACTACTGATTCCTTGTAATTTATTCTTCATTTCAGTTAGTATGTTCTTCATTTCTAACTGGTTCTTTTTTATGTTTTCTAGTATCTTCACTTTTATGTTTACTATCTCTTTGTTGAAATTCTCAATAAGTTCATCTACTCTTTCCCCACATTCATTGAGAATCCTTATAACCAATGTTTTGAAATATGCATGTGGTAGATTGCTTCTCTCCATTTTGTTTACTTCTTTTTCAGGAGTTTAGTCTGTTCTTTCATTTGGGGAACATATCTTTGTCTCCTCATTTGGGCTGCCTCCCTGTCTTTGTTTCTATGTATTAGGTAGAGCTTGGTCTTGGAAGTGTGGCCTTATATAGTAAGGTATCTTGTTGGGCCCATTGGCACAGCATGCTCAATCACCCCTAGCTGGGCACTCCAGTTGTGCTGCCTATGTGGGCTGTGTTCACTCTCCTGTTGTAGTTGAGCCTTGATAGATGTTGCCATATCAGTGGCAGAGATTTTTCTGTAGGCCAGTGGGCTGTGAGGACTGGCTGCCATTATCATGGAGGATCTGCTGTTCAATCCTACAGAAAAGGACTTACTTCAGCAGGTCTCTGGTGCCTGCTGAGTTCACCCCTTGATTGTGTCACTTGTAGAGGTGCTTTGGCATGGTCTGAAGCTATCCACTGGATACACTGCCTCTGAGACCTCCAGGGATGTGCAGGTCCAGGTCAGTTGCCTCCTGTGCCCTGTCCTGGACCACCCATCAATAGTTATAGAGTGATCTCCAGATGGCTGCCATTTTTGTTGAGCTTACAAAACTCAACATAGCTTTGCTGGGTAAAGTAATCTTGCTTGTAGTTCCTTGTTTTTCATCACTTTTCAACAACAGAAAAGCAGTTAGTAACTTATAAGGGAGCTCACATAAGACTATCATCTGATTTCACAACAGAAACTTTGCAGGCCAGAAGGATTGACACAAAATATTCAAAGTGATGAAAAACAAGGAACTACAAGCAAGATTACTTTACCCAGCAAAGCTATCTTGAGTTTTGTAAGCTCAAGAACAGACAAAACTCCTGAAAAAGAACTAAACAAAATGGAGAGAAGCAACTGCAGACCAAGGCTGGCTGATGCTACTGCTGGTCCTGAGGCCACTTAGCAAAAAGTAGGCCAGATGTTACATATTTAAAAGATTTTAGGAAAGGCCATTTGAATGGAGAAGCCACTAAAAACAGCTTGGGTGGGTCTGCAATTTGGGTGGAGCAGGGCCTCAGGGAATCACCAAGGCAGGTGAACAGTGTGAGCCAGGTTGATGGAGACTCAGATATGGTGCCCCCCCTGCGAGCTCTGTGTAGGGAGGAGTCAGCATAGGAACATGGTCTTTGCCAACACTTCTGTCTGGGAGGAAGCTGCCCCTCCAGCTCTTGCCCTGATGCCAGACAATTAATTCCTTCCTTCCTGTATGTCCCTGGTGCCTTTTGAGCTGCTGCCCCAACATTGGAGCTCAGAGCAAGTCTGAGTAAGTCTGTGTGTGGGCCCTTTAAGAGGAACTCCTGGACTCCAATTGCCCTCTGTCTCACTCAGCGAGCGTCCTCACTGGTTTTCACAACCAGACATTATGGTGACTTCTTTTCCTGGCACTAGAACCCTGGGCTGCAGGGCTTAGTGTAGGGTTGGGACCCTTGGCTCCTCAGGGGGACCTCTGCAGCCAAAATATCCCTCCCAATTTTTAGCCATCACACAGGGGTGTAGGACTAGCTTGTTTAGCATCTCTGCCCCTCCTACCATTTAGATATGGCTTCTTCTTTATATTTTTAGTTGTAGGATTTCTGTTCAGCTAGATTTCAGGAAGTTCTGAATGCTGGCTGTCCTGCAATTTAGTTGTAATTTTGATGTGGGTGTGGGAGAATGCTTGTACCACTGTCACCTACACTGTCATCTTAACCAGAGCCTGAAGTTGACAGTTCTTAACTTTTCAGCATCTCTGTTAGCACTTCACATTTTTGTGAAATTTTTATGTAAATTTTCAGAAATTGAGGATTATCATTAGTAATCTCATTTTAAACTATTTTTTGCTTCCATTCTCTTATTTTGAATTTATTCACTGATTCATTTTATGCCCAGCACCAGTTGTCTAATATTTTAAGCACAAACTACACCACATCGAAGTTCTTTAAAGCAATTACCTTTGTCTTGCTTGTGTTACCCCTAATGTGTGGAAAGATGACAGAGTAAGGCCCTAGCCAGTTTTGCTCAGTAGATAGAGCGTCGGCCTGTGGATAGAAGGGTCCCAGGTTCCATTCCGGTCAAGGGCACGTACCTTGGTTGCAGGCTCCTCCCCACCCCAAGCCTTGGTCGGGGCGCATGCAGGAGGCAACCAATTGATGTATTTCTCTCACATCAATATTTCTCTCTGTCTTTCCCTGTCCTCTGTCTTTCCCTCTCTCTTCCACTCTCTCTAAAAATCAATGGAAAAATATCATTGGGTGAGGATTAAAAAAAAAAAAAAAGATAGAAGCTTTTTGATGCAGTTTTACCCAAATGTAGTAAATCCAAATATAGTACTTTCATTGCTATCTAATAAAATGTGTTTTAGAGAAATAGCTGTTGCAAAGACTGGGGTGGGCAAAAGTAGGTTTACATAGTTTATTCTTGTTTTCTTATTTAATTGCTAGAGGCCCGGTGCACAAAAATTTGTGCACTCCGG
>NW_005364953.1:4234758-4244741 GCF_000412655.1 Myotis brandtii
TGGGTGAGGGGCTGATGGCTGTTTGCAGGCTGGCCACGGCCCCCAGCCACCCAAGCTCCCAGTAGAGGCTGGCTGTAAGCAGGTATCTGGGATTTATTTATCTTCTATAATTGAAACTTTGTTGCATATAGTCGCTCTGATTGGCTGGTGGGCGTGGCTTGGGGCATAGCAGAGGTTCGGTCAATTTGCATGCTTCTCTTTTATTAGATTAGATTGTATTATTTTCCATACAAACAACTGTAAACCTACTTTTTTCCACCTGGAATATTCTACCTATAAATGATCTCTCTCTCTCTCTCTCTCTCTCTCTCTCTCTCTCACCATGTATCTATCTTCTAAAGTATCTGGGGACTATTGAGATTAGTATAACCCTCAGGTTATATTTATGGAGAGAACGGTGCTTTGGGAGTACTGGGAGACAACACTGACATGGACACTGTAGTGGCAATGGGGAATCAAGCCCACAACCGAGCATGTGCTCTGACCAGGCATCCAACCATCATCTTCTGGTTCATAGGTCAATGCTCAACCACACTGGTTGGGCCAATTTTTTTCTTTTAAGAAAAATAAACTAGCTTTGCTTTTGACCTATATTACCTTGACTAACATTCTGAGATTTACAGAGATACCAAATAAAAATTAATGGATTAGCTTTATATCATTCTGGAAAAGTTCTATCACCCCAAAGCCATCTGAATTATAAAAAAATAAAATGACATAGAAAAATTCTGTGCACTGAAATAATGTCATTTAAAAAAGTGCACTTGAACATAAACCAAAAAAACACACACCAGAATAAACAAAGAACAGTCACTGAAAGACAGTGGGCTATAAAAATATTATTCTCAGAAAGGCTCATTCTTCATGCTTTTTTATCATAGAAAAGACAAAATGGGGTTAGGGGACAATGAAATGCATTTGTGGGAAGTTAGACAACTGAGATTATTTAACTTGTATCTCTATCAGAGATATAATAGCTTAACTATGCTTTTGATGTGCATAGTAAAGTTATTATCTGCTTTTAGAACGTATATGGCTCTGACCATAATAAACTGCCACATAAGCAAGCTTTACTATAAAATATAATTTCAGAATGCTGTTAGCAGTTTGGATAAACATCACTAAAATTTCTCCCACAAAATAGAAGGGTTGAAGAAAAATGTAATTTTCATGGAGATTTTTGTGCTCATGGTAAATATTCAGAAGGGAAAAATATTTGCAAAAAATTGAAAATATAAAATGTGCATATCAATAATTTCTAATATTCATTACAGACAGTCCTTGGGTTACATTGGACTCAACATATGTCATTTTGTGGTTACGTTGCCATCTCCCATCTATATATATAAAAGCCAAAGTGACTGGCTGACCGGCCAACCGGCCAACTGGCAGGTAGGTATGATGCACACTGACCACCAGGGGGCAGACGCTCAATGCAGGAGTGGAAACCACAGGCATGGAAACATGGAACAGACTGATGACTCTTAGAGGGAAAGGGTGGAAAGAGATTAACCAAAGATCTTATATGTATACTAGAGGCTGGTTGCACGAAGATTCGTGCAATAGGCCTTCTTTCCCCTTGCTACCAGCCCCAGTTTTCCCCTGGCACCCGGGACCCAGACCTTCACTCTGGCCACCGCCTTCCATCTTTGCTCTGGACACAGTCTTCGCTGCAGCTGGAGCCTTCAGTCTTTGCTCCTCGCTCTGGCCGGAGTCTTCAGTCTCTGGCCAGAGCTGCTCCTGTAGCTCCTTCCGCCCCCCACCCTCCCCGTCATAGCTTGATCTCTGCTTCGCCTGAAGACCTTGCCAACAGGCTCCTGGGTCCCAGGGGGCCGCCTTGCCAGCGGCCCAGCTTTCCGGCAGCTCCTGGGGTCGAACATGGGGGCCTGGATAGCGGCTCCCGGTGTCCCGACCTGCCTGCAGTATGCAAATTAGCCTCTATCTTTGTTGGCGGTTAATTTGCATATTGTGCTGATCAGCCAATGGTGATGGTAGCAAAGGTATGGTTAATTACCATGTTTGTCTATTATTAGATAGGACTAGACACCTGGTACATGGATTTTTTCACCAATGGGGTCCCTCGGCCTGGCCTGCAGGGATTAGGCCGAAACTGGCTCTCCAACATCCCCCGAGGGTCCCCGAATTGCGAGAGGGTGCTGGCCAGGCCAAGGGACCCCACCAGTGCATGAATATGTGCACCAGGCCTCTAGTTTATTTATTTAAAAAAAAGTTCCGTCATTTTGACGTATGCACATATGTGTTTTATGTTTTTTATTATTTATTTACCAAAAATAAAGGTCAGGAATTGTTATCTTTCTTTTAAATTTTTGTTTACTGCTTCACTTCATTACTGCTGTGTATGTGCTCCTTGTGAGTGATTTAGGTGCTTATGTAGGTGGGTTCTGACTTACGGTGAAAATCGCATTACGTTGAACCATAGGAACGGATCTCCGACGTAATGCGAGGACCTACTATAGTTATTTTTGAATATTCCACATGTGTTTTAGAAAATTGAAGCAATGCTTATGAGCTTGTGCTGTATAAATATTGATTGTTTTAATAATATAATATAGAATCTGAAAACAAGATGTCCAGTAGATGTAATCTATAAAATAAAAATTAAATCTATAAAATAAGTAAATAAAACCCAAGAACAAGATGCCTTACATGCATGTCATAATTTATTTCCTTAGAGGTTTTCTAATTATTTACCAATAGGTACAAAGGAACTTGGCTTTTCCCAGATTGCTAGAAAAACAAACCAAATATATTGCAAAGGCTTCAGAGCTAGACACAAAATTTGATGAAGCTATTTTAATCAAAGTGAAACAATTGGATGAAATTCCTTATGTTAATGTTAGTTTTATATTTTTCTAGATATTATAAAATATTATTCTATTTTGTGGACTTGACTGCTTTAGATTCTGGAGTAGATAATATCAAAGGAATTATTTGACTCTCACTTTATTTTCCAACTTTATATTATATAAAGTGTTGGATTAAATAAAGATAATACTCAATATTAATTTGCTTTCTTTAACTTGAACTTTTATTTGTAACTTTTTTAGAACAGAAACGTTGCCTGTAGTTACTTTAACAGTACAGCATTGTAAAGCAAAAAGAAGAAAGGAATCCTTCTTTGGGAGAATATTGATTTCTATATATTATTTAGAAGCCTGGGGCGATTTGACTTTTCCTTTATGACCTTATTTCCTTTTTTGCAAAATCTTTCCCCAAGTCTTCCATACGGTCTCTGAAGATAAATCAAAGGAGAACCTAAAGTGCGTCTGTGAATACCTTTGACTTTTGGATTTCTGTAACTGCAAATATAAGAAATTTGTTACAATGATACATATAGATCAGGTCAAAAGGTAACGTGGTTGAATGCATTTATTTTTCTTTACAGTTGTGATAGGTTGAATGTTTTTTCTTTAAGCTCTCTGTTTCTATCACATCATATCAGTTCTGAGGATTCAGGATTTTCAGAACAGAAGGTCAGACACTATTAAGCAATAAAAATCATTGTTTACCTCAATAGGTTCAATCAACTTTAGTTCAAGCTTCATGACCTCAATTGGACCCTTATTTTGACATTACATCCCAATGTGTTCAATCTAAAATTAAAACAATATACTTTGTTCTGCTCTGAATTAAAATAGGTTGTGCTGGACCTGATTTGTAATAAATTTTAATATGTATCTCATATCAACCTATCTTTTGCAAATTGGTTGCCAGTTCAACCAATAAACACTACTATTATAGAAAATATAGTTCTAGTACAAGACAACCTGTCTTTCGTGCTTATAATAAAAAATGTGCAATATGAGCATGCTGTGTACACAAACAACACTTCCATTATAGAGGGGAAAATGGGAGGAAAGATGATAAATTAGTTCATCGAAGTCTTTGTGGCACTAACTTACACAAAGTAATGAGACATTATAATTCAGGGCACAATAGTAGCCCAACTGTTTGAAATTTTGCATTATACTACATTAAATTTTCAGTGATCTGCTGTTGGTGTGGATATTATCTAAGATTCAAAGTTAGCATTCAGAAGGAAGTACCCAAGCATACAAATCTTTAAAAAAAATTAAAAACTGCAAAAGTACAAGTTGATTTCCCAAGGATGCAAAGATAATAATTTTCTACAGATGAAGCATACCTTTATACACTGTACTGAAAATTGGGCATAGGGTTATACATTCATGATACATCTTATAGCTCCTGAAGTAAATCATATGCTTGGTTTTGGATTGTTTATCTAATTCTTTATACATATATTAGTCCTATTGTAAAGTAGATATGAGATTTTTCTTTCACAAGTCTAACTAAATCTTCACATTATGCAAATATACATCTGTTCAAAAACAATGCTAAAGAAACAATCCACATTTACTATAATACAACAAAGATTTCAAGGATATTGGAGTATAATTTTGTTTTTCCTTTATTTGTTTCAGCTGCATCAAGGTCTAATGGTTATGTGTTTTCTATTGTTTATCAGACAATAAAAAATTTCCTTTCGAGTGTATTGACCATAATATAAGCAACATGCTGAAAGGTAGTTATTATAAACAAACAAACCTCAAAGGCAAACTAATTAAGTATATTTTTATTTTTTAAAATATATTTTTATTAATTTCAGAGAGGAAGGGAGAGGGAGAGAATAGAAACATAATGATAAGAGAGAACCATTGATCAGCTGCCTCCTGCACACCCCCTACTGGGGATCAAGCCCACAACCCAGGCATATGCTCTTGATCAAAATCCAGCATGGGACCCTTCAGTCCTCAGGTGGACGCTATATCCACTGAGCCAAACAGGCTAGGGCAGTATATTTTTACATATTAGTAACCTATATTAAAAAAAGGGAAATGTAATAGAAGAAACAGAGTTTGAACATAACAACTAGCCATCAAATGATTGCATTAGTTCCTAATCCCATCAACAGTGGGTTCAGTTATAAATGCCATTCATCATTTGGATTATTTAAAATGAGCCCCCTGGAATATTCCATTTCAAGTTTGTTTGCTTTGTTAAATATTTAAATTTTTGTCTTCATCCCTCCCCATATTATTAGAAATGTTGATTTTTAATTTGGGATTTTTCCTTCTCTTCATTTAAGTAATATGGTTTAGTGAAAGTCACCTTAATTAATCAAACAATCAACATATATTTTTAGTGCCTACAATTGTAAGGTATTATATTCAAAGGAGAGAAGGTAGTCTTTTATCAACGAATCTAAACAAGGAAAAGGAAGATATACAGAGATTAAAATGCACCTGGAAAAGGAGTAGAAGAAAGCTTTAGAGTAAGTGATCAGATTCCCTTTGAGGATATCTGTGTAATGAAGAAATACTGGGTTTTCTTTTAAAAAGATAACCTTTATATTAAAGGAATTAATTTTATTCCTGAGATCAGTTAAGAAGAATCTAATCATATTCTCTATCATTAATTCAATAAGTATTTATCAAACATCACATTGTGCTAATCCTTAATTATATCTTTCAAATTTTAATGCCGTTATTCAATGTGGTATGAAATTCTATTGTTATAAAAATATTTGAAGATAAAACTACTCTAAAAACTGGATTCCCTGAAAATGCGGGGAAAACTACTATGCTTTTTTGAATTTTCAGAAAGGTCAGAAACCTCAGTACAAGCAGAATTGTTTTCACAGATGCCCAAGAAACAGTTTTAATTACTAAATTCTATTAAATATTCAAGATCCAACTTTATGAGGGGACATTATAAAACATTCAGGCTTATAAATATTAGGAGTTAATGGTTCACACTACAGAAAGTTGTTTAAACGTCACAGAATAATATCATGTAGAATTCACATAGATCACTTACTTAATATACATATTGTACTATTATTCTCCCTCTCAGTATTAAAACTCTACATTAAGCAAGACACACTTAGACTTAGATAAAACCCACACCAACTTCCTACACTATGCAAGAAATACCATGTAAATGTTCCTGACAATGTTCGTTTGACTTTAATGCTTTTAGCACAAGATAGTATGTTTTGTTCTGTTTTAGTTTGGTTACAATTCATTTCAATTTTTTTTTCATTCTAGTGAGCATCACTTTATATCTGTTATATAATTTAGCAACTTTGAGTAAAACAAGAGGATTAGGTCCTTTGAGAAACGGTAAAATATTTTTGCAACATTTTTGCTAATGGTATTTCCAAGTACAGCAACACCTTCTTGCACACAACACACAACACACACACACACACACACACACACAAGCGGGTGCACACACACACACGCACACACACACAGGTCTGCCCTTTTCCCAGGAGGGTGCGCGCTAGACAGCTGTTTGAATAAGGACAGAGAAACAGGGATTTAATGAGAAATGAGGTTTCATATGCTCATGAGTTAGGACTTACTACACCTACAACTCTGATATTTATAAGCCATGCATGTATCTATGAGATTAAGTTAATCTTTTCTGAAGATGGAGTAATTTACCAGCAGAAGTGACAGTACTTAGGGCTGTCCAGTTTTCTAATCCCCCATTGGAACCACTAGGGGGCATGTCTACCCATAAATCTAAAGATCAACAATTGACCTTGGAAGCCAAGTAAGTGAAATTTTAATTTAAATGGGTTAGAAATTTCTGTACTGAAACTGATTTAGGGGTTTAGACTGATTTATTCCAGATGCTTCCTGGATAGAATGTTAATTCAGGCAGATTTCTATGCATAAAAAAATTTAGGCTAGATGAAAAAATAATTTTCATTTAAACAGGTTTCTCTTTAGTAGTTGCCCAGAAGAGACACGTTTTATCTAATGTGGAAAGGCTTTTGTAGTAGAATATTGCTTTTTCTTTATTGTATTTCTACAAAATATGTGTATATTTTATAGCTACCAAAGACAAACTATTTGATTTCCTCTATAGAGTTTGATTCGGGATGAATAATGATGAATATAGGTCATTTAACATTATTTTTGGACTTCTACTTAGAAATAGAATTAGTAAGGTTGAGGTTGGTGTACATTCAAAATATAACAATAACAACCAATGACAAAAAACAACATTAAATCAAAATTACACTATCCACTTCTTTGATATTTTTCATTATTGTTTCCTAATAATTTATGATGAGTACATTTTATTTGGTTATTTTCTTTGCCAAATAATTTTAATTGTATCATTTTTTAATTCATTTTGTAAGTGTGGATATTTTAAAAATAGTGATATCAGTTTTTTGTACTCTAAATGCCTACAGATCTTTGGATCAAAAGCTGAAGAGGCCTCAAAAATAATGGGTTTAGAATGTGAAACTGAGAAAGGGTGGAATAAGAGAAATAGTTGGCAAAACTGCAGAAGCTGCATTTTATTCTAATCAATATGTATATGAACTTGTATTTCATATTGGAGATTCCTTTATCTGTCAGTTTGATATCAACTGTTCCTACATAATCTCAGATTCATTCACCTTTTAAAAATATATATTTTTGTTGATTTCAGAGAGGAAGGGAGATGGAGAAAGAGATTGAAACATCAATGATGAGAGATAATTACTGATCAGCTGCCTCCTGCAGGACCCCACTGGGGATTCAGTCTTTGCAGTTAAGGATGTAGACTATTGTGCTTGGGAAGGAGAGAAGAACTAATGTTTATTTAGCACCAAGTAGGTTTCAAGAATTTTTACAAATATCTCATTTAGCTTATATACACCCCCAGAAGTGGGTAATAATGCTATACCTAATTTACAGATGTGGAAACTGTGGCTAAGAGATATTATGTCTCTTGCATAGATCACAAATAAAGAAGTGAAAAATCTGAGATTGCAAACTGTTCAACCTCCAGATTCCATGCTCTTTCATTTTCCCACAAGCAAATTGGCCAATATGGAGATAGAATTTTAAAATTTGACCTTATTAGTGCCATATTTCTAATTTATTAGACCCTTGCTATTCAAAGTGTGGTTCAAAGCCTGTAATTATCAATAGTACCTGGGAGCTTGTTAGATATGCACATTTTGGGGTCCACTTCAGACCTGATGAAATTAGAAACTTCATTTTTACAATTTCAGTAGGCTAGTTATAAGCACATTAAAGTTTGAGAAGCTCTATTTTGTACAACTTGACTGGACGAATTAATCCCTATTTCTTGAAAGTTTGCAAATATACTGAAGACTCCTTTTCAAGCCCCTTTTTATTTGTAGATTTTAATGTGGTGTTTAAAATAGACTGTGGAAGTATTTGAAATAATTGTAACATGGTGTGTCCATATAAAAATCAGTTTAACCACCCGCTCCCCACATTTTTGGTCTCTATTATATTTTTTCTTTATTATTATTACAGCTGCAAAGTAGAGAAAATGTACAAAACTTAATAGCTTATTACAGGTTATTTCATTTCCAACTTCTCATGAGGTCTAATGGCACTTCACAGAATAATTGTATAGAATGAGTAGTACAGAACCTCAACTATGATTTACCTTGAAGATTATTTTCATCTGTAAGTCTTTCTATGATACTAATAGCAATACATTTTTTGTAAATGCCTTAAAAACAACCTAACAAGCTCATAGATTAATTAATTAATGTTATCTGTATTCATGCTTATGATGCATTGGCTTACCTCCTGAACTTATTTTTTTTAAGTTGAAGTTTCAAAACTTATTGTAATCACCACTATATGTCAACTTTAATTTCTGCTTCCCCTAGCTGACCTAAAACTTGCTGATCACCAACTCTTTCTTTTTTCACTTTCTTGGTCTACTTCCGAATAATATTGTTGGTCTTTTTGTCAAACTAGCAAACTTTCTTCATTTTATATTTCTCACCATAAAAATATCTTTGGCACTTCCCTATTTTAAGTGCTGAGTATATCTCTTTATCTAATCTTAGTGGTTTTTAGTGGTAAGGTATTACCACTTACATATATGACATCACATTCTATTGAATTTAATGTCTTAACACTTCAAGAAAGTATAGAAATATTACCTTACATTTATGTTCGTATAGCTTCCCCATTTAAAAATATAATTGTTTTAAGTATTTCCTCTGCATACATTGAGTACCAATAAGATAGTGCTATATTTTTTGCTTTAACCATAAAAGTTACTAAAGAAATTCATAGGAAGTATAGTCTATTGTATACTTCTCTTTTTACCCAGTCCTTTGTTCTTTCTTTGGTGAGTGATCAAGTGTTACTCTGTTATCATTATCTCTTTTTTATTTCTTTATTGATTAAAGTATTACTTGGAAAGCCTTATGCTAAGCGAAATAAGCCAGGCAGAGAAAGATAAATATCACATGATCTCACTTATTTGTGGAATATATGAACAACATAAACTGATGAACAAAAATAGAGAGAGAAATATCATTATCTCTTTGCTTGGTGAGGTTTCTTTAGCCATTCCTAAGAGTAGATCTGATTGTAACAAGTTCTTTGAGTCGCTTTAAGAATGTTTTCATTTTCCTTCATTCCATAAGGATACGTTCACATATTATAGTTAGCTGATGATAATTCTTTTCTGTCAGCACTTGAAAAATGTTGTTTCATTGCTTCTGTTCACCACGATTCCAGATGAAAAATCCCCAGTTATTCAAATTCTTTTTTCCCTAGAGGTAATGCCTGTTTCTCTCTGGCTGCTTTTAATTTTTTCTCTTATTATTTTACTTAGGTGAAATTAATACAGCATGAAATGAACCATTTTAAAGTGAAAAATTCAGTGGCATTAGTATACTCACAATGTTGTGAAACCACCACCTCTAGTTTCAAAATATTTTCATCATCTTAAAAGGAAATTCCATGTCCAATAAGCAGTTACTACCCATCCCCGCTTTGCCACAGACCCTGGCAGCCACCAGTCTGCTTTCTATTTGTATGGTTTATCTATTCTTGATATTTAATATAACTGAAATCATACACCTGTGAGCTTTGTGTCTTGCTTCTTCCACTTAGCACAATGTTTTTTCAAGTTTCAGCCATGTTTTAGCATGTATT
>NW_005364953.1:4244863-4262419 GCF_000412655.1 Myotis brandtii
TTAAAATGTATTATACATAATATATATTTTAAAAGACTATTTCTTTTTTATATTTCAATTACAGTTTATATTTAATATTATTCTGTATTAGTTTCAGGTGTACAGCATAGTGGTTAGACAGTCATATACTTTACAATGTGGTACCCCTGATATTTTAAGTACCCACCTGGCACCGACATAGTTATTACGATATTATTGACTGTATTTCCTAGGCTGTACTTAAATTTCTGTGACTATTCTGTAACTACCAATTTGCACTTCTTAATCCCTTCAACTTTCTCACCCAACCCACCAACCCTCCCTCCCCTCTGGCAATCATAAATACCATTTCTTATAGGAGTTTTAGGTTCACAGCAAGTTTGAGGGAGATTTACCACACACTGTACTTCCTGTTCCCACACAGGCATAGTCTCCTACATTATTAATACCACCCTTCAGAATGGTACATTTGTTATAATTCATAAACTTACATTAACAGCATAACCACTCCAAGTTCATAGTTTACATTAGGGTTCACTCTTGGTGTTGTGCATTCTGTGGGTTTGAATAAATGCATAATGCCATATCATTCATTACGGTATCATAGCAAAATATTTTTATTGCCCTAAAAATTCTCTGTAACCTGCCTATTTTCCCTCCCCCCACCAACGTCAGTCAACCACTAAACTTTTTCACTGTCTCCATAGTTTTGACTTTGCCAGAATGTCATATAGTTGTCAAGCAGTATATAGCCTTCTCTTATTAGCTTTTTTACTTAGTAATATGCATTTAAGGTTCCTCCATATCTTTTCATGGCTGAATAGCTCATTTTAAAAAATACTAAATATTTCTGGATGTACCAAGGTTTGTTTATCCATTCACCTACTGAAGGTTGTCTTGGTTGCTTCCAAGTTTTGGCAACTATAAATAGAGCTGTTATAAACATCCACATGCGGATTGTTGTGTGGATATAAGTTTTCAACTCCTTTGGATAAATACCAGGGAGCATGATTAATGGATCATACTGTAAGTGTATGTTTAGTTTTATATGAAGCCAGCAAACTGATTCAAAGTGGAGATATCATTTTGAATTCCCACCAGCAATAAATGAGAGTTCTTGCCTGTATTTGAGGTTTGCAGATTTTGGCCATCTTAAAGGTGTGTAGTGGTATCTTTTTTTTTAATTTGTGTTGTCCTGATGAGATATTATGTGAAGCATCTTTCATATGTAATTTTCCATCTGTATATCATTTTTGGTGAGGTGTCTATTAAGATTTTTGGCCCATTTTTTAATTGGGTTGTTTGCTTTGTTATTGAGTTTTTAAAGTTCTTTGTATATTTTGGATAATAGTCCTTTATCAGATATGTCTTTTGCAAATATTTTATCCAGTCTGTGGCTTCTCATTCTCTTGACATCGTCTTTTGCAGAATAGAAGTATTTTATTTCGAAGAAATCCAGCTTATCAATTATTTGTTCTTTGAATTGTGCCTTTGGTATATCTAAAATGTTATCATCATATCCAAGGTCATCTAGATCTTCTCCAATTTTTTAGGAGTTCTATAGACTGGACTGCATCTAACATTTACGTTGGTATCCTTTTTTTTTCTTTATTAATTAAGGAATTACATATGTGTCCTTATCTCCCCAATTGCCCCCTCACCCCACTCCCGTTCATGCCCTCACCCCTCTGGTGTCTGTATCCATTGATTATGCCTATATGCATGCATACAAGCCCTTTGGTTGATCTCTCCCCCGTACCTCCACCCTCCCCTACATTCCCTCTGAGGTTTGTACATCTGATTGATGTTTCTCTCTGTCTCTGGATCTATTTTTGTTCAGATCCCTCTAGTCCCACTTTGCTGAGCGTTTTTATCAGAAAAGGGTGTTGGACTTTGTCAAATGCCTTTTCTACATCAATTGATATGATTATGTGATTTTTGTCAATTTGTTTATGTGATGTATCACATTTATTGATTTGCATATATTGTACCAGCCTTGCATCCCTGGATAAATCCCACTTGGTCATGGTGTATGATCTTTCTAATGTAATGCTGGATCCGGTTTGCTAGAATTTTGTTGAGGATTTTAGCATCTATGTTCATCAGGGATATTTGCTTGTAATTCTCTTTCTTTGTGGTGTCTTTATCTGCTTTGGGATTAGGGTAATGCTGGCTTCATAGAAAGAGCTTGGAAGTGTGCCTTCCTCTTGAATTTTTTGGAATAGTCTGAGAAGGATTGGTCTTAGTTCTTTGAATGTTCAGTAAAACTCTCCTATGAAGCCATCTGGTCCAGGGCTTTTTTTGGAATGTCTGAGAAGGATTGGTCTTAGTTCTTTGAATGTTCAGTAAAACTCTCCTATGAAGCCATCTGGTCCAGGGCTTTTGTTTGCTGGAAGCTTCTTGATTACTGTTTCAATTTCATCAGTAATTATCGATGTATTCAGGTTTTTTTAATTCTTTCTGATTGAGTTTGGGAAGCTTATATTTTTCTAGGAATGTGTCCATTTCTTTGAGGTTGCCCAGTTTGTTGGAGTAGAGTTGTTCGTAGTATTTTTTTTACAATCCGTTGTATATCTGTGGGGTCAGGTGTTACTTCACCTCTTTCATTTCTGTTTATTTGGGTCCTCTCTCTTTGTGTCTTGTTGAGCCTGGTTAGAGGTTCATCAATCTTGTTTATCCTTTCAAAGAACTAGCTCTTGGTTTCATTGATCTTTTGTATTGTTGTTTTGGTCTCTATGTCATTTATTTCTGCTCTGATTTTTATTATCTCCTTCCTTTTGGTTACTGTAGGCTTTTCTTGTTGCTCTCTATCTAATTCTTTAAGTTGAAAGGTTATATAATTTTTTACCATTTTTTCTTGTTTTTTTGAGGTACACCTGTATAGCTATGAACTTCCCTCTCAGGACTGCTTTCAATGTGTCCCATATATTTTTTATTGTTGTGTTTTCATTGTCATATGTTTCCAGGATGCTTTTTATTTCTTCTTTGATCTCTTTGGTTACCCAATCATTGTTTAATCGCATGCTATTTAGCCTCGAAGTGTTTGATTTTTTTTCATTGTTTTTATTTTAGTTGATTTCTCATTTTATGCCATTGTGATCTGAGAAGGCGCTTGTTATGATTTGTATCTTCTTGAATTTGAAGAGACTTTGCCTGTGTCCTACTATGTGGTCTATCTTTGAAAATGTCCTGTGTGCACTTGAGAGAAGAATTTATATTCTGTAGCTTTGGGGTGAAATGTTCTGAAGATGTCAATTAAGCCCATCTGATCTAGTGAGTTATTTAGAATTGCTGTTTCTTTGCTGATTTTTTGTTTAGAGGATTTATCCAGTGGTGTCAGTCGGGTATTAAAGTCCCCTACTATGACTGTATTGCTATCAATCTCTCCCTTGATATCTTCCAGAAGTTGTTTTATGTATTTGGGTGCTGTAGCTTTGGGGTGAAATGTTCTGAAGATGTCAATTAAGCCCATCTGATCTAGTGAGTTATTTAGAATTGCTGTTTCTTTGCTGATTTTTTGTTTAGAGGATTTATCCAGTGGTGTCAGTGGGGTATTAAAGTCCCCTACTGTGATTGTATTGCTATCGATCTCTCCCTTGATATCTCCCACAAGTTGTTTTATGTATTTGGGTGCTCCTGTATTGGGTACATATATGTTTACCAGAGTTATATCCTCTTGTTGAATTGCTCCTTTTAGTATTATGTAGTGGCCTTTCTCTACATTTTTTGCTGTAACATTTTAATTGTTTCTGTGTCTTAGATCCAACTGCTTTGCTACCCAGGTTCTTTTGGGGGTGATGCTAAAGGTGTGGTCTATCAGGTCTCCTGAGCTTGGTGATCTAGTAGAGCTCCCTACTTGAGCTATTTGGGTTCTCTTGATGTAGTTGGATCTTGAATGTTAGTTTCTTACTTGTGGATGAAGTCTCGTCATGAATTGGCAATGTGACTAACCCCTGGCTTCATTGTGCAAGCTGTTTTGAATGTGATCTTGGTTCCGGCCCTTATGGGAAAGTTTGTCTGAAATTTCACTGGGATGTGCTCAATGTGGGTTCCCAGAGTCCAAGGCTTGGGAGGAAGGATTCTCAGGGCCTCAGGCTCAGGTGCTGTGACTTTGACTGGTGTGGTGTGACTCTTGCAGGATTAGCGTCACTCTGCAACTTACTGCAAGGGGCCCAGGGCCCATGGCAGTGGGGGGCGAGTGTCTCGTAGTCTGTGATTGAGGCAGTGGTACTCTGGACAAAGTGATTTTGCGCTCTGAAACACAAGGGGGCTCAGGATCCAGCAGCTGGAAATGTGGGAATCTTGGAGTCTGTGGTTGAAGCAATGTGATGTTTTCCAGGGAGGCAAGTCCTCAGTAACTCACCAAGCTGTCCAGTGATAGGTAGTAAGGAGGGCAGGAGTGGGATATCATATAATCTACTGAGGGAACCGTGCGCCCTTGGTTGGAGAGGCACACACCCAGTGGCAACACACAAAGGGGCCCAGGAGCCTTCTGCAAGGGGTGTGTGCTCGTGGGGCCCACATGCTGGATTAGAGCGATTGTGGTGTGCCACCGGCACCATGGAGGGAGAAGTCCCAGTTTCTGTATTGGGGAATGTGCGCCCTTGGTTAGATATGCACACTGAATGGCTGCTTACAGAGGTGCCCTGGAGCTGTCTGCTGGGGCATTGGGCTCAAGGGGCCCTTGTGCTGGAGTGGCGCTACCATGGGGACTGGATGCCAGCGGTGAGGGTTGTGCCTTGCGGCGGCTCAGAGAAGCACCCAGGGGCTGCCTCCCTGGGCAGTGGGCTCAGGGGGCTTGTGTGCTGGATCGATGCGACTGCAGTGACTGGATGTTGGCAGCTGAGGAGGGGAAAATCCGAGTTTCTGCTGCCTGGGCCTTGAGTCTTTGACTGGATATGAGTGCACCTAGTGGCTGCTTACAGAGACACTGGGGAGTGACCTGCTGGGGCGGTAGCCTCAGAGGGACTGTGTGCTGAAACCACGTGACCGCAGTGTCTGTGGGTAGGCAGCTGGGAAGAGGGAAGTCCGAATTTATAGAGCCAAGGCCGTGCGCCCTTGTTTGGATATGAGCAACCCAGCTGGGGCTTAAGGAGGCACCCAGGAGCCACCTTTAGAGGAAAAGGGCTCAGTAGGCCCTCATGCTGGAAAGGCGCAACTGTGGTGTCCAGAGGTCAGCAGCTGGGGAGGGGGATGTCCCAATTTTTGCTGCCTTGTGCCCTTGGTTGAAATCACATGTGCTCAGTGGAGGCTCACAGAGGCACCCAGGAGCCGTCTGTCAGGGTTTTGGGTCTCAGGAAGCCTGTGTACCGGAAAGGCGTGACTGTGGTGTCTGGAGGTTGGAGCTGCTGAGTGGGAAGACTCAGTTTTTGCTGCTGGCCTTGCATCTTTGGTTGGATTTGTGCACATCCAGTGGTGGCTCACAGATGTACCCTGGTGCACTCAGAGAGGCCCTTTCGCTGAAGCCGCATTACCAAGGTGTCTGTGGGAAGGCAGCCGTTAGTGGGGGAAGTCCGAATTTCTACTGCCAGGGGTTTTGCATCCTTGTTTGGACTTGCATGTGCCTAGTGGCGGCTCACAGAGGCACCCACGGTCCGTTTACCAGGGCGGCACACTCATGCACTCAGAGGGGCCCTGGGCTGTAGCCACGTGACTGAGGTGTCTGTGGGCAGGTATCCAGGAAGGGGGAATTCAGAATTTTTATTGCTGGGTCAGTGCGTCCTTGTTTGGAAAAGAGCGTGCCCAGCAGGGGCCCACTGAGTCACCCAAGATGCTCCTTGGAGTCCTAGGGCTCAGGAGGCCTGCACACTGGAAAAGTGGGACTGTGGTGTCCAGAGGTCTGCAGCTGTGGAGTGGGACGACTCAGTTTTTGCTGCTGTGCCTTGTTTGGATTAATGTGTACCCAGTGGTGGCTCACAGAGGTACCCCAGGGCCATTTGCCAGGGTGGTACACTCAGAGAGGCCCTGGCGCTGAAGCCACGTGACTGAGGTGTCTGTGGGCAGGTATCCAGCTAGTGGGAATTCAGAATTTCTACTGCTGGGGCAGTGTGCTCTTGTTTGGATAGGAGTGTACCCAGCGGGGGCTCACAGCAGCACCCTAGAGCGGCCTGTGGAGCAGTGGGCTCAACAGGCCTGTGTGTGCTAGAAAAGCATGACTGTGGCATCTGGAGGTCGGCAGTTCGGGAGGGGGAAGTCGCACTTACTGCTGTGAGAGCCGTGCACCCTTGGAGGTGGAGTTCCTAGGGTCTGCAGGTCTGTGGGTGGGGCAGCAGGATTTTGGCTGGAATGGCTGCAGGGTCGCTGGCAGTGTCCAAGGCCTGTCTGGGTGGTGGTGAGTTCCTAGAAGAGGCCACTCTCCCCTTCAAGATGGCGTGGGCTCCGTGCCTGATCCCCACAGCCTGGAGAGTGCCCTCAGTGGTGGTAGGTGCTCCCTGTCCAGGAGAGTTTGGTCTGCCAGCTCCTGCTACTCCTGCTGGATTTAACTGTCCTCCCTCACTCACACACACACACCACACACATCCACACACTCTCCTTTCACCCCCTCACTCACTCACACCCATCCTGCCCATCCTCACCTCCGTCCTGCTAGTCGCCATCTTCTGGATTGGTTTGTATCCATTTTGAGCTAATTTTTGTGACAGGTGTAAGGTCTGGTATATATTTGTATACATGTAGATGTCAAGTTGTTTTAGTAGTATTTGTTGAAAAGACTACTTTATTTTGTTGTATTGACTTTGCTCCTTTGTCAAAGATCAGTTGACTGTATTTATGTGCATCTATTCCTCTGCTCTCTACTATGACATTAATCTTTGTTTTTGATAATACTATACTATCTTTTTTTTTAATATTTCTTTATTGATTTTTTACAGAGAGGGAGGGAGAGAGATAGAGAGTTAGAAACATCGATGAGAGAGAAACATCGATCAGCTGCCTCCTGCACATCTCCTACCGGGGATGTGCCCGCAACCCAGGTACATGCCCTTGACCGGAATCGAACCTGGGACCTTTCAGTCCGCAGGCCGATGCTCTATCCACTGAGCCAAACCGGTTTTGGCAACTATACTATCTTGATCACTATAGCTTTATAACAAGTCTTGAAGTCAGGTAGGTTAGATCCTCTTTGGTCTGTTTTAACATTGTGCTGGTTATCCTAGGTCTTTTGCCTCTCCATATAAATTTTAGAATCAGTTTATCTAAATCCACAAAATAACTTGTTGGGAATTTGATTTGGATTGTATTGAATATGTGGATCAGGTTTGGGAAGTAACATCTTGCCAATATTGAGTCTTCCTATCCATGAACATGGAATCTCTCCATGTATTTAGTTCATCTTTCATCAATATTTTCTAATTTTCCTCATATAGATCATATACATATATTATAAGATTTATATATAAGTATTTAATTTTGGGGGCACTGATGTGTATGGTATTGTAATTTTAATTTAAAATTCCACTTTTTGCTGGTGATTGACTTTTGTATGTTACCCTTATAGCCTGCAACCTTGCTATAATCACTTTTTATTTCCTGGACTTTTAATTGATTCTTTTGGATTTTCTACAGATCATTATGTCATTTATGAACAATCATAGTTTTATTTCTTCCTTCCTCATCTGTATACATTTTATTGCTTTTTCTTGTCTGTTGCATTAGGTAGAACTTCTAGTATGATGTTGAAAAAGAGTGTTAAGAGGGGTCATCCTTGCCTGTACCTGATCTTAGAAAGCTTTAAGTATCAGGTTAACTGTCGATTTTACTTTTTATCAAGTAGAAGAAGTTCCCCTCTATTCTCAGTTTACTGAGGGTTTTTTTTTTTAATCATAAGGGGTATTGCATTTTGTCAAATGCTTTTTGACACCTATTGATATAATCAAGCCATTTTTCTTTTTCAGCCTATTGATTTGATGGGATTACATTAATTTATTTTCAAGTGTTAAACCAGCCTTACATACCTGGGAAAAACCCCCTCCCCCTTAGTCTTGGTATATAACACATTTTTATACATTGTTGGAGTTGATTTGCTAATATTGCATTGCAAAAAATTGCATCTATGTTCATAAGAGATATCAGTCTGTACTTTTTTTTGTAATGTCTTTGGTTTTGGTATTAGGGTAATGCTGGCCTCATAGAATGAGTCTACAATTATTCCCTCTCTTTCTATCCTCTGAAAGAGATTGTGAAGTTCCAGTATAATGTTTAGTATTATTCAACAGTGAACCCACCTGGGCTTTGGTGGTTGTTTGTTCTTTATTTTTTTAAGGTTATTAAATTATTAAATTTCATCAATATATATAGGCCTATTCAGATTTTTAATTTCTTCCTTTGTGAATTTTATTCCTGTTTCAAGGAATTGCCCTATTACATTTTGTTTATCAAATTTTTACACATAGAATTATTCATAGTATTCCTTTATTATCCTTAATATCCATGGGATCTGTTAGTGATATATCTCTTTCTTTTCTGATATTTGCAATTTATGTCTTCTCTCTTATTTTCTTATTCAATCTTATGGGGAAGCACGAAACTTGGTTGGAATGTCTGTAAGGAGGATTCTCCGAAAGGTCGGGGGCCTCTGAGGGGACCTTGCTGAAGGCGGCAGCCCCTACCTTGACTTTTCCAAACAAGTCCAATCCCCTGGGTTTTTTTGCTAGAATATCTATGTTTAGTCTTTAAAGACTCGACCTTGTAAAAACATGCGCTTTGTCAAGGATGCTTACCCTGCTGATTGTATCTAGAGGTTAATTTGAATTCAAGCTGTTGTTACAATAAAAAGCCAACGAGGTAGGTGAACAGGACTTCTTTTACTACTAAAGTAAAACAGTCCCTTAGCCCTCTCTTTCACAGAAACATGTGTCAGAACAACCTGTTCATCCGTTGCTCAGGATCTGCTGGTCAGCCCTGGCAAATTCTTCCTAGGGGTTTATCAATTTTATTGAGCTTTCCAAGGAACCAATTTCTTGGGGGAGTTGAATGTTTTATTGAGGTTAATGGAGTTATCATTTCGAAGAAATTATACAGAAAGTAAATCCTCTATTTGGAGCAGAGATTTTAGTGCATATTTAGCAAGGGATATTTCTCTACATTTCATTGCTTCTCTGATATAAAGAATTATCAATACATTAATCTTGAAAACATACTGTTATGGTTAGCAAGACTCAAACCTAATATGCTTTTCCTGGATTTTGCAAAATCCATCTGAAAGGATAAAGAACTGATGAAAGCATCACACATATAACCACTCATATATAGGAATGGATTTTCCAAGATATATTTCAAAGAATGCTTCTCCTGGGGTATGTAAGTCCTAGGAAATTCTATTTGAGAAAAGAGTTCTATTATCAAATACTTTTATGAAGGATTAAATAGATTCCAGTACCAATTACAGTTGGGTGGGGTTCCCCACACCAGCAATCAATTCTTGGGACTAGCTGGGTGTCCTACAAATCAACTCAATTCTGACACGATCTGGAATAGCATCAGATTCCACAGGTTAATAATTTAGTTCTCCAAGACCATCATCCCCACACATAATTCAGATGTCAGTCACAAGCCCATGCTGTTACCTGTGCTTCTGACCAACCAGCTACAGGTTGGAGGTTCCTAAGACATTCTCCTTGGACTTAAGATGCCATTTGAAAGTCCAGTTGGTTATCTATACTTCTGACAAACTGGCTATAACAAGTCAAAGGTTCTCAAGGACACTTCCTCAGGTTTGATTAATTTTATACAGTAGCTCAGTGAACTCAGAGCAACATTTTACTTACTAGACTAACAGTTCATCATAAAAGGATATAACTCAGTAATAGCCATATGGAAGAGATGCATAGCCAAGATGAGGGAAAAGGCTCAGAACCATTCTCCTAGCACCTCCATGTCTGCACCAACCCAGAAGCTCACTGAACCCAGAACTTTTGGGTTTTATGGAGACTTCATTACATGATCATGATTAAATCATTCCCATGTGGTTATGGTTTCAACCTCCAGCCCCTCTCCCCTTCCCAAAGGTGGGATAAGACTGAAAGTTTTCTTAAAAAACGTTTATTGAATTTATTGGGGTGATATTAGTTAATACAATTACATAGGTTTAAGGTGTACAATTCTATCTATATATATAAAAGCCTAAGTGACCGGCTGACCAGCCAACCGGCCAACAGCTATGATACACACTGACCACCAGGGTGTAGACGCTCAACACAGGAGTGGAAACCACAGGCATGGAAACATGGAACAGACTGATGAATCTCAGAGGGAAGGGGGTGGGGCAGGAAGAGATTAACCAAAGATCTTATATGCATACTAGAGGCCCGGTGCACGCATTCATGCACCGGTGGGGTCCCTCGGCCTGTTCTGCGGGGATCGGGTCAAAACCAGCTCTCTGACATCCCCTGAGGGGTCCCAGATTGTGAGAGGGCACAGGCCAGGCCGAGGGACCCCACCGGTGCATGAATCCATGCACTGAGCCTCTAGTAATATATAATCAGTGTATTGTATTGTGGGTTCACCAACCCAAGTCAAGTCTCCTTCCATCACCATTTATACCTCCTTCAACCTCTTCTACCTCTCCCCACCCTTCTTAGCTTCTGGTAATCATCATACTGTTACCTATGTGTATGAGTTTTTTTTCTTTGCTTAATCCCCTCATCTTTTTCACACAGTCCCCCAAACGCCTTCCCTCTAACAGCTGTTTATCTGTTCTCTGTATCTGTGAGTCTGTTTCTATTTTGTTTGCTAGTTTTTTTGTTCATTAGAGTCCAAATATAACTGAAATCATATGGTACTTTTCTATCTCTGAATAGCTTATTTCACTTAGCATAATAATTTCCAGGTCCATCAATGCTGTTGCAAAAGAAGGTAAGATTTCCTTCTTTTTAATGACTGAGATGTATTCCTTTGTATAAATATACCACAGCTTTTTTATCCACTCATCTACTGATGGGCACTTGGGCTGCTTTCAATCTTGGCTGTTGTAAATAACACAGCACTAAATATAGGAGTGCACATATTCTTTAGAATCAGTGTTTTGGGTTTCTTCAGATATATGCCCTGAAGTGGAACCGCTGGTTCATGAGGCAGTTCCATTTTCAATTAAAAAAAAAATCTTTTTCTAGGAATATATCCTAAGAAATCGCAAACACCAATCAGAAATAATACATATGCCCCTGGGTTCATAGCAGCGCAATTTGCAAGAGCTAAGATTTGGAAACAACCAAAGTGCCCATCAACAGATGAGTGGATAAAGAAGCTGTGGTACATTTATACAATGGAATACTATGCAGCTGTAAAAAAGAAAGAACTCATTGTAACAGCATGAATGGACCTGGAGAGTATTACGTTAAGCAAAATAAGCCAGTCAGAGCAAGATACGTATCACATGATCTCACTCATATGTGGAATCTAATGAACAAAATAAACTAAATAGATCCAGAGATATATAAGCATGGAACAGACTTTCAAACCTCAGAGAGAAGGCAGGGGAGGGTGGATGGGTGGATGGGTGGGAAGAGATCAACTAAAGAACTTCTATGCATATATGCATAACCCATGGACACAGACAATAGGGTGGTGAAAGCCTGGGGCGGGATAGAAAAGGTCAATGGAGGAAAAATGGGGACGTATGTAATACTTTCAACAATAAATATTTAAAAGCAAACAAACAAATAAATAAAATAGTATGCTTTTATTGATTTCAGAGAGAGGAAGGGACAAGGAAAGAGAGAGAAACATCAATGGTGAGAGCCATTGATTGGCTGCTTCCTGCATACCCCCTACTTGGAATCTAGCCTTCAAACCAGGCATGTGCCCTGATCAGGAATTAAACCATGACCACCTGGTTCAAGGGACAGTGCTCAAATACTGAGCCACACTGGCCAGGCCATTTTTAATACTTTTTAGGAAGCTCCATACTGCTTTCCACAGTGGGTTCACCAATCCAACAGTGCATGAGGGTTCCCTATTCTCCATATTCTTGCCAATGCTTGTTGTTTGTTGTTTTATTGATGATAGCCATCTGACAGGTGTGAGGTAATATCTCATTGTGCTTTTAATTTGCATCTCTCCAATTATCAGTGACATTGAGCATTTTTTCATTTGTCTATTGACATCTGTATGTCCTCTTTGGAGAAGTATCTATTTAGGTCATTTGCCCATTTTTTAATTGGATTGTTTGTCTTCCTGGTATTGAGTTGTATAAGTTCTTTATAGTTTTTAGAAAGTAATCCATTATCAGATGTGTCATTGGCAAATATGTTCTCCCATACAGTGGGTTGCCTTTTTACTTTGTTTATGGTTTCTTTTGCTGTGTAGAACCTTTTTAGTGTTATGTAGTTGCACTTGTTTATTTTTCCTTTGTTTCCCTTTCCTAAGGAGATATATCAGAAAAAGCATTTCTAGGAGTAATGCCTGAGATTTTACGGCCTATTTTTCCCTCTAGGATTTTTATGGTTTTAAGTGTAACATTTAAATCTTTGTGTGGTGTAAGAAGATGATCTAATTTCTCTCTCTTTTTTTTTGCATGTATCAGTCCAATTTCCCCCAAACCCATTATTGAATATACTGTCTTTACCCCATTGTATGTTCTTGCCTCCTTTGTCAAATATTAATTGATCATAAAGGCACGGATTTACTTCTGGGCTCAGTATTCTGGTCCACTAATCTGTGTCTGTTTTATAAAAATATTTATTGTTGAAAATATTACAGATGTCCCCATTCCCCTCCATTGACTTCTTCTAGCCCACCCCTTCCCCCTATTCCAGGCCTTTACCACCTTATTGTCTGTGTCCATGGGTTTTGCATATATGCATACAAGTTCTTTGGTTGATCTCTTCCTGTCCACCTACCCTCCCCTGGCTTCCCTTTGAGATTCCACAGTCTGTTCGATGCCTTTGTGTCTCTGGATCTGTTTTGTCGTCAGTTTATTTTCTACTATGGACAGGTAGTACACTTTGATTTTAGGTAGGGTGACTCCTATAACTTTGTTCTTCTTTCTCAAGATTGCTGTGGCTATTCTGGGTCTTTTGTGGTTTCATATAAATTTTTAAATATTATTTCTAGTTCTGTGAAATATGTCATTGGTATTTTGATAGGAATTGCTTTGAATCTATAGATTGCTTTGGGTAGCATGGACAGTTTAATGATGATAATTTTTCCTATCCATGAAGACGATAATGTGCTTCCACTTATTTGTATCTTCTTCAGTTTCTTTCTTAGGAGTATTATTATTTTATGAATACAGGTCTTTGCCCTCCTTGGTTAAATTTATTCCTAGGTATATAATTATTTTTGAAGCAATTATGAATGGGATTGTTCTCAGTGAGTCACCAGGAAGGGATGAGGTATTCTACCAGTCTATACAGGTTCAATCTTGGCGCCAATCCTGGTTCTGAGGCCACTCAGCTAATGTCCAAGGATATACCAAGTCTAGCTCCCACCCTTTGTGTGATCACACACCTTTTTGGTGGGGTGGGGGTCTCAGGGAGTCCTTAGGATGAAGCCAGCAGAATTTATCAGGCCTAAACAGGCCATGATTTGGCTGTGTGAAAGGAAGGCTCTACACCAGTTGAGAGTGTGAGGGAAAATTTCCCATCCTAGAGCCAACTCAGTCTGTCCCAGATTCTGCCAAGATCCTGATCTCAGCAAGGAGAGGCCACTGGGTGTTGAGAGAGGGGAGGTGCCAGTTAGTTTTGGAGGAAGTTGGCGTGTGTGGCCCCCACCCCAGAGCACACAAGTCAGACTGTCCCGGATGCTGCCCAGACCTCCGCAGTGTGGTGCCACCAAAATCAAGAGGCTGGGGCCACCAGGAGCTTGGACAGTGGGGCTAGCAGATCTGCCATGAGGGGGAGGCACCAGTTGGGATCATGGGAAGGGGGGTAATGGCCTTTGCCCCTAAGCCACACAACTTAGTCACTGACACCCTTTTAGTCTGTGTAAACCTCTACACCTTGGCCCAGGCCACTGACTCCTTAGCTGGGCAGATCTGCAGGGTGGGGTGACAGGGAGACCAGAGGGTGGGGCTATTTCATTCCTCCAGGCTGATGTCATAAAGAGGGGAGTGTTCTACCCAAGGAAGATGGTGTCTGTGGTGTGGGAGAGGGGCTCAGCACAGGGGTCCCTGCGGTTATCCTCTCAGCTCTCTCCCCAGGGCCACAACCCCAGTGTCTCCTCACAGGATTCCAGTCTGTTCCACTCTCCCTCTGCCAGAGCCCAGAATGAGCAGCTGGGAAAGAGATTTTGTGCATTGGCCCTTTAAGAAGGTGTGTTTCTAGTGGCCTCCTGTCTCTCCCTGGTGGACAGAAACTGTACTGCTTTTCATAGGCAGATGTTATATGGGCACCTCTTCTAGGCTCTGGTGCTCTGGGCTGGGGAGCCTGGTATGGGCTTGAGATCCCATGCTTATCAGGGGGTCCACCCCCCTTACCCCATGCAGCTGAAATATCACTTTGGTACCTGTGAGAGTGGGGCCAGGTCTTTTTGCATCTCTGCATTTCCTACCATCTTAATATGGCTGCTTCTGTAAATCCTTGGTTATAAGACTTCTCTTCAGCCCTAGCCGGTTTGGCTCAGGGGATAGAACATCAGCCTGCGGTTTTGGTTCCTGTCAAGGGCATGTACCTAGATTGCAAGCTTAGCCTGGGTCCTGGTCAGGGCTCCTGCAGGAGGTAACTAATCAGTGTGTTTCTCTTACATCAATATTTCTGTTTTTCTCTCTCTCTTCCACTCGCTCTAAAAACCAATGAAAAAATATCCTCGGTTGAGGTTTTCAAAACTTCTCTTTAGCTAGTCCTCGGTTGATTATTACAACTATATTTTAGTTGTAGTTCTAGTTTGGTCCTGGGAGGAAGTGAGTGTAGCTTCCATCTACTCCACCGCCGTCTTTTTTTTTTTAATACATTTTTATTGATTTCAGAAAGAGGAAGGTAGAGGGGAAAAAGGGATAGAAACATCAATGATGAGAGAGAATTATTGGTTTGCTGCCTCCTGCATGCTCCCTACTGGAGGTTGAGCCTGCAACACAGGCATGTGCCCTGACCGGGAATAGAACCTTGATCTCCTGATTCATGGGTTGATGCTCAACCACTGAGCCACACCGGCCAGGCATCCACTGTCATCTTGGATCCTGTAATTTATATGTCTTTATTTATATTTTCTACTTCTTTGTACATTATTCACCTGATTTCTGTTAGTTCTTTGTTTATATTTTCCTTTAGCTATGTGAGCATATTTGAACAGGTAATTTAAAGTGTTTTTTTTTTCTTCTACTAAGTTCAATGTGTCTCCTCAGGGATAGTTTCTCTTAAGATTTTGTTTGAATTGGACATCCTTTGTTGTTTCTTTTCCATGATTTGAATTATTTGTTGAAAGGTAGACATTTTTAATGTTATAATGTCATAACTGTGAAATAAAATTCTTCCTATTTTTTGGTCTTTGATATTGTTCCTGTGGCTGTTTGTTTAGTGACTTTTAAAATGAATTTTTGTAATGTCTGTATTGTTTGTCTTGTGTAGTCTCTGAATCCCTGTTTCTTTAGTTTGTGTTCACTTTGTGTTTTGATGAAGATTTACTTGAATGCCAGTAGCCAAATAAAAGGTGAAGAGGGGAAATAATAAAAAAGAGAAAAAGAAAAGTACTCACCTAGTCTTTGCAAATTGGTTCTGTACTGGAGCATTCTTTCAATGCTTGAGTAGGTTATTTACAATCCCATCTTAACATCTTAACTTCTTAGGTATTTTTTTAATTTTAATTTTTCAACTAGAGGCCCGGTACATGAAATTCATACATGGGGATGGTCCCTCAGCCTGGCCTGCACCCTTTCACAATCTGGGACCTTTCAGGGGATGTCTGACTGCCAGTTTAGGCTGATCCCGCTGCAAATCGGACCTAAACTGGCAGTCGGACATCCCTCTCGCAATCCGGGACTGCTGGCTCCTAACTGCTCACCTGCCTGCCTGATTGCCCCTAACCACTCTTCCTACCTGCCTGATTGCCCCTAACCCAGTGGTCAGCAAACTGCGGCTCACAAGCCACATGTGGCTCTTTGGCCCCTTGAGTGTGGCTCTTCCACAAAATACCACGTGCGGGTGCGCATGTACAGTGCGATTGAAATTTCGTGGCCCATGCACAGAAGTCGGTATTTTGTGGAAGAGCCACACTCAAGGGGCCAAAGAGCCGCATGTGGCTCATGAGCCGCAGTTTGCCGACCACTGCCCTAACCACTCCTGCGGGGCGGGGCCTGCCTGGGCGAGGCAGGGTGTTCTGCACTTTCCAACCAGGAATGTTTTAAATAGGCAGTCTCCAATAACTTGAACTGGAAAACCTAAATGTAGAGTGCTCAGATTTCAGGCATCAGGTGCTATTAGCAGGATTTCCCAATTAAACTTTAATTCTGAGCTCTCAACAGTCTGGACAAACTCTGCTTCACTATTTCCAAAGTTTCTTATTTGTCGCTATCCCATTTTTCTCCACTTCAAACCAAGGTAACAAACGAAACCTTTAATTCTGATCTTCCTCACTGCAAGGGAACAGCAGACCTCAATCAAAATAATTTCCCTCCAGAAGTCATGTTCAAATACTGTGAGACTGAGGACTATAGGGCTGGCTATGAAAATGCACAATAATAGGCTCACGTTCTACTGGTAGGTGCCCAGGCGTCCTCCACAATCCCACAATCCTCTAGTCGCATACTTCTGGTTTTTCTAGCTCCTCCTTAAGTGGTGTTTCCTTCAGTCGCGTTGCAATGTCCAGGGCCTCTAGTTGGATAGAATTTTTCTGTTCTTTGGCATTGATAGCTGTTTACTATCTGGAATCAATGAAGTTTCGGGAGTACTGCCGCTGCCATGAACATGTCGGTCCCAAGCGCACTCATGAAACAACCACCCATTCAGTCCACGGCTGGTGCCATCCTGGTTTGCAATGAGAAAGGTACTGTGCTGAGCCGTTTTCCAATTGTATCTTCCTCTTCCTTCTCCAGCACACTCCAAACCTCCTCCGGGCCGACCACCCCAACCCCACAGACCCTTAAGACCTTCCCCCCTATTTATTTGACTTTCCCCCATCAATCTCACACCCTATCGAGTTGCTTAAGGGCACCCCTAACTGCTCCCTGGGGGGCGGGGCCAGCCTGGGTGAGAGGCCATGGTGTCCTGGTCTCTGGTCATTCTGGTTGTTTCACCATTTTGGTCATTGGGCTTTTATTATATAGGATTACAGTTTGCATTCAATGTTACTTTGTATTAATTTCAGATGTACAGCATAGCAGTTAGAGAATACTTTACAAAGTGGTCCCCCTGATATTTCAGGTACTCAACTGGCACCATACATAGTGGTTACAATATTATTGACTATACTAGAGGCCCGGTGCACAAAAATTTGTGCACTCAGGGGGGGAAGGGGGGGTCCCTCAGCCCGGCCTGTGCCCTCTCACAGTCTGGGACCCCTCGGGAGATAACGACCTGCTGGCTTAGGCCTGCTCTCGGGTGGCAGAGGGCAGGCCCAATCCCTAGGTGCAGCCCCTGGTCGGGCTCAGAGCAGGGCCGATTGGGGAGTTGGGGCGCCGCCCCCTGTCATGCACAGAGCAGGGCGGAT
>NW_005364953.1:4263493-4270325 GCF_000412655.1 Myotis brandtii
CCTGGCTGCCGGCCGCCATCTTGGCTGACAGTTAATTTGCATATCGTCCTGATTAGCCAACGGGAAGGGTAGCGGTCGTACGCTAATTACCATGTTTCTCTTTTATTAGATTAGATTCCCTATACTATATTTTATATCCCTGTGACTATTTTATAACTACCAATTAGTAATTCTAAAACCCTTTTTTTTTCACCAACCCCTCTAACCCCCATTTTCTTTGACATCCATCACTCTGTTCTACATATCGAATAAGTCTATTTCTATTTTATTTTGTTTTTTAGATTCCGCATATAAGTGAAATGATACGGTATTTGTCTTTCTCTGTCTGCTTCATTTTACTTAGCATAATACCCTTTTAGGTCCATCTATGCCAGTGATTCCCAAAGTGGGCGCTACCGCCCCCTGGTGGGCGCTGCAGCGATCCAGGGGGGCAGTGATGTCCACAGGTGCATTTGTTTTAACTTTTTTTGTATTACCTTTCTATTCTGAGTTCAATAAATAGTTTCATAATTTCAAACTTCAATGTTTCTAATTTACACCTTTCTTTACTATATTTTACGAAAAAGGTAGAAACATTAATACATATATCTTTCTGTTTAATTGCTATTAAAATTTAAAAAAAATTAATTTCCAGGGGGCGCTGAGTAATATTTTTTCTGGGAAGGGGGCGGTAGGCCAAATAAGTTTGGGAACCACTGATCTATGCTATTGCAATGGTAAGATTTGATCCTTTTTATGGCTGAGTAATATTCCACTATATATATGTACCAGCATTTTTTTTTTTAATCCACTCATCTATTGATGGACTCTTGGGTTGCTTTCATATCTTGGCTATTGTAAATAATGCTGCAGTGAACATAGAGGTGCATATACTATTTTTATTCTTTTTTTGTATATATACTAGAAGTGGAGTCACTCTGTCATCAAGCAGTTCCATTTTTAGTTTTCTGATGAACCTCCACACTACTAGTATTTTCCATAGAGGCTGCACCAATTTGCATTTCCATGAACAGTGCACAAGGAGTCCGTTTTCTCCACATCCTCACCAATGCATGTTGCTTATTGATTTATTAATGATAGCAATATGACAGGTGTGAGGTAATCTCTCATTGTGGTTTATGTCCTTTGCTGAATTTAGGAAGTTTTCTACTATTGTTTCTTTAAATGCTTTTTTGGTACCATTTGTTTGCCTCATTATGATGAAATATTAGCTCTTTTGTTATTGTTCTACAGATCATTGAAGCTTTTCATTTTTTAGTCTATTTTTTTCTGTTGTTTAGATTGAATAAATTCTGTTACTGATCCTATTCTCTGTCATCTCCATTATATTATTGAGTATAGTTTTTATTTTTTATTTTTGTCATTGCATTTTTTAGTTCTATAATTTCCATTTGGATTTTTCTATAATTTCTACTTTTAATGACATTATCTAATTTTTATTTGTTTTAAGAGAATTTGTAATTGATTGTTAAGGCATTTTTATGACTGCTGCTTTAAGATACTTTTCAGGTAATTCTAGCGTGAATTGTCTCAGTTTTATCATCAATTGATTGTTTTTTTCTCATTCAAATTGTGGGTTTCTTGGTTCCTACTGTAATGAGTAATTTTAAATTATATCCTGGACATACTGATCATTATATTACACTTTTGATCCTATTTAAAGTTTCTGTTTTAGTGAAGACTCACCTTGTTTAGGTTTAGCATGTAGATTCTGGTCTACTTTTGTGGACTTTAATTGCACTGACAATTCCATTTTCTGAACGCTTGCAATGTTATTCTGGTCTGCTTCATTCATCTAAAACCACTGGGACTACCACTCAATCCCTGATGGTGCCAGCTCTCAGTGCAGAAGGTGCTTCGCTGTGCCTGCACTCTGCTATTTTGCTCATTATAAAGATAAATAAAAACTTAATTTTCCATGTTGCCAAAATGGAAAGAGATGATTTGCCCCCTGCTTTTTTCCTCACAGCCTTTCTATGAGAAACCTTGTGGTTGTGAATTCTTTTTCTAAGCTAGCCTTTTGATATGCATTTACATCTTTTTAGAGACTTAGTAAGTCTCTTGTCATGCTTACAGCTTAGGAATGTTTTTTAAGTGTCTAGGAGTCATCCCCTAAAAATATAAACATTTACAAAGCTAGTACCTGTATCTTCCTGTCACCGTTGGAGTTAAGCTTAGGCACCTTGCTCTGAGTTATAACCATCTGCTTGTCATAGAGATAAGTTTTAATATACAGTTGGAGAAATGCCATTAACTAAAATAAATGATTACCTTCATTCCCAAGTAAATTTAGGATGGAATTTATGAAATTGTAGCAAATAACCTATTAGTTCTATTTAGATAGGACATGAAAACATATGTTCATAATGGGTGGTGTCTATTTGCTTCTATAAATAGGGTGAAATTTATTTGGTTTACCTATGAGGCATTGTAATCTGGTATGCTTATTTAATAAATCTTTCCGTCTTTTCTACATTTTGAGGAGAAGATTCTCTGGGTTGGCAGTATTGTTATTTTTCATAAACCATACACCCGTGACCTGGCTATGATTCTATGAATATTGGAATAAGACACACTTGCCAGAATTCAGCCAGTGAAAGTGTACTTCATTTCCAGGTGTTTAATTAGTTGGCATTCCAAACCCATTGACTCCTCCTGAGCGGTCTCCTCCCTAAACTACACTGTTCCAAATCCCATCTACTGTGTTATTCTGGAGTTCTGCCAGTGTGAAATAAAAATACCCTATAATAGCAAAATAACAACCCAAAGAATAAATGCACATCTGAAGGGAGGAAATGTAAAACAAAAATGTTGTTGGCTATAAAAAATATATTTGTGTACTCTCATATTAGATCAAATTAACAAAATCTGCTTTACTTTTATAGTCATTATTTTATTCTATATTAAACTTACTTTATTAGTGCTTTGAACTTTTGACTCCTCTGTCATAATTAAATGCAAGAGACACTTGGGAACATGTGACTTCCTATAAGAACAGGAGTTCAGGTAAAATTTTGCATAGGTTTTGTATTATGCAAGTGTATGCTTATGCCATGCTTCTATACCAGAGTTCCTAAAATAATCACTTTGAAATTTTGATATGGAAATGACTGTAAAATAAATTGTTATATAAAATTTAGATTTTTCAATCTAAGAAAATATATGATTTGCTTTAATAATTTTATGAAGAAATATAATTTTTGTTTTAATTATGATTAAAGATAAAATATGCTCACACTCTTTTCCCTTTATTAATAAAATAAAATATTAAGAAATAAAACATTTTAATTCAAGATTTTATTAACATTATTTAAATTATCTTTGCCAGTCACTTTCTTGTTATAAAATCTGAGTTATAATTAAAGTAGTATTAGAGAAAGTTGCAGTTTATGAAGAAATTGTAACAAATGGATTTTGTTACAAGACTGAGACAAATGCTCAGTATAGAAGCTGCAATGCACCCTAATGGAAAATGCCAATTTCCAGGGTCTCTTAGGTAACTATAAAATCATTACTCATTCAAGTTAAATTATGTGTAACTCTTTCATGTATAGTGCAGTCAGAATTTAGGATTACCGTTAGTACAACAAAGCACTGCACGACTATATATAAAGTACTTTGTGAATCACAAAAAAGTTAATATAGATTTAGTCTTGTTGAGTTAAGTGTATTTAAATACTTTGTAATTTTATTGATTTAGTAAATTCTTCTGGAAAGATGATAAAATATGTATAGGTGTCAAGAATCTCCAACCTGAGTTCCCTGTAAAATTGATGTGGAAAAAGTTCTATATGTGCCATTGGGTTGAAAAAATTAGAAATTTATTTCTGATCTTGGCAGTAATTGATTTTTTTTCTGAGAGGCTGAGTTTATTTCTTTCCTGGAGTCTACATAGTCATTTCTCCCAGTTCCTAAAGTAACTCAGGTTGCTACCTTGGATTACTCCATAGTTCATGCTAATAGTACTTCATGGTCATCAAGGGGTATTCCCTGAAGCCTGCTTTGTCTCAGAATTTTTCAGGCAGTATGGTTGAATCCCTAACTAACATTCTCTTTTAAAAAACCCAAATGAGATGCTTATCAGGGATGCTTCCCATGGACCATACCCAAATGTGCCTTTGAGTTGCTTGGTCTCACACCTGGAGAAGGAAACTAGCATTTGTTGAATCACTGCTTTGTGCAAACAGTCTATGCATGCTACAGGAAACCCACTTTAAATAAATAACAGGCTTGACGTTGGAGAAAATTGAATCAGTGATGCAAATGACAAAATTTTGAATCAATATGAGCATACAGAGGAAAAGGATAGAGGAAGGAAAAGGAGGGAAAGATAATGGATAGAGAAGATAGATTATAAAGATCCAACTGGCAAATAATAGATATTACTGAAGAAGAGAGAAAAATGGATAAAACCAAATAATCAGAGAATAAAACTGCTGTTGCATATTAAGACATACAGGAGACAAGTGAAAATAATGGACAGGAATCTATACTATTATAGTGTGTTTCTAGTGTAATTTATAAGGCAGGCTAGGGACAAAGGAGAAACTAAACCTGCGGGAAAGGGTAGATAATAGGAAGACAGGAGGAAGTTACCGATGTGGGCAGAGCTCTTGAAGATGAAACTTTAATCAGAGACCAGGTGTGCATGGGGAAGAGAGAAAGAGTATATACTTAGTCCAACTTGGCCAAATATGGAGAATAGATGGGCATGTAAGAAAACACATAGCATGGAAAGATCACAATCCCAGGAGACTAAGATTTAAAATACTGTCACTTTCATTTGCAATCAGTGAGACTTTGGAAATTTAACCTCTCTAAACTTCCATCAGAAGCCTGGACTTCTGATTATTTCTATCTATCTCTCTCTCTCTCTCTCTCTCTCTCTCTCTCTGGCCAATATGCAAGGTGTCCCCACGGGAGTTCAACCGGGAGTTCTATCACTCACTATAATGTGCTCTGACCACCAGGGGGTGGCAGAGAATGAAGGAAGGCCTTAGCCAGCAGCCAGCAGCCAGCAGCCAGGAAAGGGAGGCCCCAGCTGGCAGCTGGAAGGCTCTGATCAGCCCTGATTGCTAGCCAGGCCTAGGGATCCTACCTTTGCACGAATTTCGTGCACCAGGCCTCTATTATATCTTGAAAACGTAGATGATACTGATGCAACAGCAGTTTTGAAGAGGGCAGCCAAGTTTCCAGTTGTGGATACCTGATTCTGAAGGGAAGAGAGAGAACTTTGTTCCCAAGGAATTGTGTTTATTTTAACTTGTCTGGTGGTTCCCTAAAAGAGTAATGCAAGACACTTGCCTTTGCTTTATGGAACTCAGAGCTCTCTCAGGGCAGAGAAGCAGCTAAGCAGAGGATACTCCTTGAACACATTGAAAGGCAAATGAGTAATCTGCTGCTACCTGGGGCACAAGATTACAGTAGGGGCAAACATTCAACATGAGAAAAAATATGGAAATCCTGGGGAAATAGTTGCTTTGAGGAATAAGGGCTGTGAAATGTTTCTCATGTATAACTTGATCTAGAAAGCCAAGTGAATGACCAGGACAGGAAAAAATGGCTAGAAAACCCAAGGTGACGCTAAGCTTCCAACTATGGCTGGGTTTTAGGTTCAGGGGAACCAGGAAATGAAGGCTTAAGGGAGATAAAGTTGTCAATGACATGATTAAACCTTGAAATAGTGTCCCCAAACAGAGGCATGCTACAAAGACTGGAAAATATTTCTTTTTGTGTGTGTCTGTTTTTAGTAAATCTCTGTCAAACCACTAGTTGACCACAAGCTAAAGAAACCAAGACTTCCTAGGCCAAACATTACAAAAATACAATTTTTGAAACTCTTTGAAATATAATTTAGAGTCATTAAACAAATAAAAACCTACAACCACAGCAATCAATACCAAACTCTGAGGAGAGAAAATATTCTGATTTTCAGAGATATCAAATTATAATACCTCAAACTCCAGTTTTCAATCTCATCAGTTAATTGATCAATTCCATTTTTTCCCTAAATACCCTCCTCCTAGAGTCCTCTGTCCTCCTGTTCCAGTCTGGACTATTAGTTATCTAGGACTTTTTTTTAAAAAATATTTTTTATTTATTTCAGAGAGGAAGAGAGATAGAGGTAGATAGAAACATCAATGATGAGTGAGAATCATTGATCTGTTGCCTCCTGCACGTCCCCCACTGGGGATTGAGCCTGCAACCCGGGCATGTGCCCTGACCAGGAATCAAATTGTGACCTCCTGGTTCATAAATCAATGCTCAACCACGGAGTCATGCGGGCCAGCCAGGCAGCTCTCTAGGACTCTTGCATACTTATTGTCAGGGACCTCTGGCCACTGTGGACCTGAAAAATCATCTTTATTGCCCTAGAAAAACTATACAACTTGTGGTTTCCCAATATCTTTTGAAAACCCCTTCCCACTTTAGTAATGTTGCCTTTCATGTGTAGATTTTTAAACAAATTTCATTATCCCCTTTTTACTGGAGTGTAGTCACATGACTAGCTTCTACCAAGCAGATGTGCCTGATACATGGAATACATAAGTAAAGATCTGAGATTGTTTGCCTCTCTCAACAAGCAGAGACATCATGATCATGAGACTGTTGCTTAAGTTTCGCAGCATAGGTCAACCTAGCAGAGATAAATTGTAAGAAACTGTCATTTCCATTCATTTACCACCAATGTATTTCCCCTGGTAAATAGCTTATTCTTTTAGGTAGTCTTTATTTTTATTAAATGATGCTCCAACTGCATCCTGTCCCACTCATTTTTATGTCTTTGTTCCCATTGAAACTACTTAGGTCACTCCTGTTGCTTTCATTCTTG
>NW_005364953.1:4270354-4278676 GCF_000412655.1 Myotis brandtii
AAACATTCAGAAGGGCTACCCTTTATTGACTGGAAAAGTAAAAGTCCCATGACCTCAATAGGGTGTTTTTTTTAATATCTTATACATCCCACTTAATGTATGACCTGCTTCAGAAATACTATTTCCATTTACAGAGTTACCCTTCAACTATTCCTACACTGTGTTCTCTAGGCTTTGTGTTGCTTTTCTCACAAAATACTCAATTTCTTTCTGTCATTTATTCCCAAGTAGTTTTTGTCCAAGTCAGGAATTTGTGTTAAACTGCTGTGGACTCTTTGTAGTCATTGTTTATTGATTTTGTGAGCTATTCATGACATAAAAAGGAAGAAAAAGAATAAGCTGTAACAAGCCATTCTGAATAAAATCATTCACAGAGAAGAAGGTCAGGGATAGTTTGTTTCAGAAAGGTACTCAATTCTAGCCAGTCCATTCCTCAGCCATACATTATCTCTCAGTTTGCTAGACCTTAGTTAAAACTAAAACACAGTCCCATTAAAGTCAAGGGTATTATTATCATTAGAGAAATCTTTTGCAGTTATAATTATGAGGGTCTCTGACCCTTCACATTAGAATATACTTTGTATTTAAAGTGACAGCCTAATTTGGCTAGAGCAAGTCTCTGTGTAAGTTAATTACATGTGGTAATTTTGCCTGAAAGGAGACTGACTTGAAAGTGAATCCAATTTAACGGTAAGGAGATTGTTATAAGAAACATTTCACTGTGGGCTTGGAAGTCCCGTAAAGTGCTCATTTTTCACTTGAATAACCATAGTGCCATAGTGAGGATTTTTCAAATTACTTAATATTTGTGAGATATTATTTGAACTAAGAAGAAATAAATACAAATAGTGAGAATTTTAAAGAATTAGGGGAACAATTTAGGATTTTAGTTATTATTTACACACATTAAAATTAGCTTCTATTTCCATCTCCCCACTTGTTCTTAAGATATTGTGGGCCACCTTGCTCCATGAAAGGGCAAAACTAATTCCTTCATTACATATTCAACTCAGAAGGAGCATAGTTTGTCCAGTTTATCAATCTTTTTGAGTTTTGCTTTTAAAAAATATAATCTCCTCTCTCAGGCATTTTAATAATCATTTTTCAGAAAATCATTACATGCAGCTAGCAGCTATTGTATGTTGAGTTGAAATATGGCAACTGCAAGCAGAAAGAGCAGAAGGGATGCTTTAAGAGGACCTGAAGCATGGCTTTAAGAATTGTTATCTGGCTGTGGATGGCTAGGCAAAGGAGCTCTTTGGAGCACAGTAATCAGGATCAGGGCCTTTATTTTCTAGCAAAGACTTTCTTATAAATCCATGTCAAATCCAATACAAACCCTGCATGTGGTAACCACAGGTTTGTATTATACTTTACACAATATTGGGGTTTGTAGAATACAATGTAGAGAGCTGGCAGGGACACTGACCAGCTTCAAACCTGAGTAGGACACCCTGACCTATTTGAGGATCACCAAGTATACTGCCTGTTCTAAAATTCCCTTTCCTGTGAAGTTAGCCCAATTCTTATAATCAGCATCTTAAGTTATTCCATTGTGTTAAAACCTAATGCTTCCAGAAAACTCCTGAAAAATTACAAATCTTCTCTGGGAAAAGTGTATTGGGTGCTGTGGCGATCTGCCCAAGTCTCCCCTGCAGAAAGAGGCAGTAATGACTCCAGTTGTTTGGAGGGGTTTGTGACTAATGGCTGTCACTTGAGTCTCTTTCTATGAATTGCCCTCAGCAAAAGAGAGTTATTTCACTGAAAGCCTTATCTCCTCTATGGAGTCAGCTCACATCCAATGACTTCAATAATGGAGCATAAAGTCCTGGCCTTATTGTCTCAAGGTGAAAGAACACTGAAGAGCTATTCCAGGTCCAGACTTCTCTATCACGTTCAGCTGAGGCCACTGTTGGAGCTTCCTCATAGTTCTACTTCTCCCTCTGCCCATTCCTGCTTCCCTCCTCTCTCATAAGTGTTGTTACCTAATACATCTCCTGCAAGCAACTCCGAGAGCCTCAGAATCTGTTTCTTGAGGAATCTAATATAGAGAGTTGGTATTAGGAAGTTTCCTAGAAACAGACTCTAAAATGTTGCCCTAGCCAGTTTGGCTCAGTGGATAGAGCGGCCCATGGACTGAAGGGTCCTGTGTTTGATTCCGGTCAGGGGCACATATCTTGGTTGCAGGTTCCCCAGCCCTGGTCAGGGTTCATACAGGAGGCAACCAATCAATGTGTCTCTCTCACATCGATGTTTCTCTCTGTCTATCCCTCTTGCTTCCACTCTCTCTAAAAAAATCAATGGAGAAATATCCTCGGGTGAGGATAAATAAAAAAAAATAAAATGTGATGGATAACTGGTAGTTCATGAATAACTGATAGCCCCTGGTATATGGTTGTTATACAACACAAACTTTTCATTGGTGATGAACTGGGATGAAATACTAAGGAGATACATACAGCCCTGGAAGGTAGGATATCCCCGGTATTTGAGAGTTTTCTTGGGGGGAGTGGTGAGGGTGAATAATTATAAGAACTTTTCAACCAGATGCTTGTGCTAGAGGATATCTATGCACTTAAGAAATACAATTAAAGAATGAGAATGATTAATAAGCAATATAAGGTGAATATGAAAGCCAAATTTCCTTGGCAGCATATAAAGAGACTCCCATCTCCTGAACCTGGAGGTAGAAAACAGCTCAGTGCACAATTATAAGAATATCAACATTTCAGTGGAGACTGAATTATCATTGGCAGGTCTGATATGCCAAAGTCAGGGGCCCTGATTGGGAAAGGTAGTGTTTTCAAGGCTTGGGATGGGGACATCTGTGTTGGTGTATTTGAAAATCTTACAACTTAGTATCACCTTGAACCCTATGAGTCTACAAAAATAGCTACATTTCCATGTTGAAGGCAAAGCACTACCTTGTTTAAAGACAACCAAAAGAACTGTCCCCTCAAAGGTAACACCTGCTCCTTCAGAATCTACCTCCACATCCACTGGCTAACAGGTCAATAATTAGAGTCAAGTTACAACATAATCCAGTCAAAGTAATGTTGGGTCTTCTAAAGAAGAAAAGGAGCTCTTTGGAGCACAGTAATCAGCACTATATAATGAAAGTGCTGTCAGATCTAAGGCAAAATATAAAGTTGGATAATGAAGAGTATATCAGATTAAGGTCACTGTCTTCTAATACAGGATTTAATATCTTGATAAGGACAGTAGAAAACAGTGCTACTATACTGCTAGGTGGCCTCTTTTAAGTCTTACCTGGAAAACAGTAGAGGAAAGAATGAAAGACTCAGATAAGTGGGCATACTGATGTGTATATACTATTTAGGTCTAGAAAACCCTTCCAGGTGGCTGTATTTTGTAGGAAATCCCAGGAGACCTCTATTGTCAAAAATGGTAAGGAATGCAATGGTGTTGGGGCACAAGTATTGTTAAGAAGCTCAGATATGGTTGTTTTTGAAGTCATGTGATGAGAGTAGTAGATACTATTATAGAACTAACTTTGATATAAATGGATATGTTAGAATCCCAAAATAATAGATGCTAAGTAGTGGTATGGAACCTTCAGAAGCAAGGTAGACATGATACCGTAATATGAGGCAGGATTGAAATGGTAGCCTGTAGGACCTGACCTGCAGAGAGCTGTACAGATGATACTAGAACACAGTATTCTTAGGGGGAATATAGATGGGCAGTCAAATAGAATATATCCCAATATATACACCCCAAAATAATCAAGAATGGATAATTATGAGGCCAAGGCTAGTTCCTTCAGTATTGGTCAGCCAAGAACACATTTATTCATTCTTTCCTTCACTGAACCAAATATTTATTGAGAACTCTCAGGTAGTATGTTAGATGTTAAGTGGGGAGTAAAACACTGAAGCCCTTCTTGAGTGGTTATAATTCCAACTAATACTACATTCTGTATAAATTTATTTAAACAACTACTTCAAGTTTCAAAGAGGAAATTGTACATTTTATCCTCTGGGATTTATTGAGTTGAACCAAGCTCATTATATACAAAGGTCATTTAAAAATTTTTCTTTCTCTAAGTGCTAATGAAAAGCACATTTATTTTTATGTTGTAGCAATAAAAGTCACAATTAGTGTGCTTAAAGTATGCTGCTTTGTCTCTGACTATACTGGAAATAGTGATCTGATGAGATTGATGAATGGTCATAAGGGGGGAAACAGAAACATCTACTTTTGGCTTTTAGATGAAAATAATTTCACAAAATAATTAATTACAAACTAAAACATTTGCAGAATAAAAATGGAGATGCCTCATTAGGACCAGTAACAATATGTTAATTTATTTCTGTGTAATCCCTCTTCTGTCATATTCGCAGTTAGCTATTTGATTTGACTTTTATTATACAATTTACATGACTTCTTTTTACTAAATATCTTCCCACATAACAGGCTTTGAAAAATTGCAATTAACAGGGACTACAGTTTTACAATTTAGTCATTTAACATGACAAATATTTAAGTAACCAGTGCCTTGGTTACTATAAAAATTTTAGTACCTTTTGGTATATTGAATGATTTACTTATTTACATAATACATGCTACATATTAAATCACACATGTATTGATTGACATATGAGATCTTCACCATTCTTAGATTACTTTGTTCTCCATTGCAGTAATAAAACAGTCATTTCAAGTAATTTCAATCTAACTGAATATTCCCCTATGTATATTTAGCATTTAATTTGTAACTATGGTTCCCTTGTCTTAGAAACTGAAACATAAAGGAACATATCTTCATTTGCTCTCAAATAAACGCCAACCCATGCTAATGTACCTAAAGTGGCAATGTCATTTTCTATTAAATACTGACATAGGACTGACATAAACACATTTGTTCATAGTCTTACAGGCAAAGCTAGCCACTTCCTCTTCAGTACTACCACAGAGGACACTAATGGCATACTCTTCATATTCTATCATAACTTCTGTCGGTTGCTCTACTACAGGAATGTAAACCTCTCAAGACAGAGATCTCATTTTAGTTATGTTTGGTTTATTAATATCTAAGTAAGGCAGAATAAAAATGAATATATATTTCCTTTTCTTTTTATTTAATATTTCTTTTCTGAATAAACTTTATTTTAAATTTTAAATCTTCTTTCTAAATACCAACTAAAACTTATTAGTTTCTTAATATAACCTAATGCTTCTGCTAGAAAAGAACATGCTCAATAAAAATTACTATAATTACAGCAAATACAAATTACTCTGTAGGGAAAGTATAAATTAATTCTAAGTAAACATCAATTGAGAGCCTATTATGTTATTCTGTGCCAAGTTCTGTGCTAACTTTTGTGAATGCAGAATTGAATTTTATTCAGTCTTTGTCCTCAAGTAGCTCATGGTCTAGTGTGGAAACAGAGATTTAAGAAGAGAATAAAAGCCAGAATAAAAGTATGTGTTGTATCCCATGGTGCTACAAACATGTCTGTGACTTTAGTATTCACTTCGTACTTATTTTTAAACTATTTTGCACTATCATATGTATTTTCTTGTCAGATGGCTATACGGCCAGCTACATGTTATGTTCCATGAGGGCAAGAATTGCAACATATGCTGGTATTCCCTGACTGTGGCTCTTCCACAAAATACCGACTTCTGCACATGAGCCATGAAGTTTCAATCGCACTGTATGTGCGCGCCCGCACGTGGTATTTTGTGGAAGAGCCACACTCAAGGGGCCAAAGAGCCGCATGTGGCTCGCGAGCCCCAGTTTGCCGACCACTGGGTTAGCAGAATTCTGAGAAATTCTGAATACTCCCAAGACTCTTGTCATGTATAATCTCCTCCCCTTGAGTTGTGAAAAGCTGGAAATAAGATGGATTTTACTCTGGTGATTAAGTCATGATATGTAACAAAGGTGAAATGATTGTGCCAATGTAATTAATGTCCCATATCAGTTGAATTTTGAGTTATTCAAAATGACAGTTATTCTGGCCTGACTCAATCAGGTGAGCCAAAATAAGGACCTTGCCTTTCTTGAAACTAGAGATTTGAAGCAAGTGAGAGGTGTTCCTACTGGCTTTGAAATAAAAAAAACTGCCATGTTGTGGAGTGCTTCATGAGGGAAGGAATGGCTGGTCACCTCAAGGAGATGAGATGACCCCCAACAGATAGCCAGCAAGAAAATAGGGATTTTATTCTACAACTCAAGAACTGGTTTGTGTCAAAAGCCATATGAGCTTAGAAGAATACCTGAAGCTTCGGATGAGATTGCAGCCCCTCGTCAACACTTTGATTCCATCCTGGTGAGACCTTGAGCATAGCTAACTCAGTTCACCCAGGAGCCTGACTTGTGAGAACTATAAGATAATACATTTGTGTTGCTTTAATTCAGTCAGTTTGTAGTAATGTGTTATGCAGTAATAGAAAATGAATACATTTAGCTAATCTGAAGTGATACTTTGATTTCAGATGTTAATTGGTGATAATAGTTTTGTGTCACTGCTCCCAAGTAATATATTTGGAGCTGATAAGCTGCATGGTAGGAATTACAGTTGGTAAAAGCAGGACAGGAAAGAGCAAAAGAGGCAGCCTCTCAGTACTCCTCATTATTTGGGAAATTGTGGTGCTAGATATTAAAATTCAATTTTGAGGCTAAAACATTCTTGTTTTGTTTATTTGTTTTATTTCGAAGAGGGATAAAAGGTAGGAAAGAGATCTAACAGTTTGTAAAGATGCAGGAAAATGGTGAGAGAGCATGATGTGTGGACCCAAACCCAAGAGATGCAGATTTGAGCCATGATACTGATTTTAAGTAGTTATTAACCTGAAAAGCTCTGAAATTCAGCCTCCTTAGAGGTAAGTTCAAGGGATGGAACTATGTGAGTTCTATATCTCCTTCTGATAGAAAATTATGATTTCTAAATCTCCTTCTGATAGAAAATTCAAGCTCTTATAAATGATGAAATCTAAGATTTGATTCAATAACAAGGAAGGATGTTGTAGACTGTAGGAGCTTGGAGTGGTTTGAGGGGTGTTACATGGTTATAAATTTTAGTGAAAGAGTAATATATTGCCGAAACCGGTTTGGCTCAGTGGATAGAGCGTCGGCCTGCGGACTGAAAGTTCCCAGGTTCGATTCCGGTCAAGGGCATGTACCTGGGTTGCGGGCATATCCCCAGTGGGAGATGTGCAGGAGGCAGCTGATCGATGTTTCTAACTCTCTATCTCTTTCCCTTCCTCTCTGTAAAAAATCAATAAAATATATTTAAAAAAGAGTAATATATTGATATATAACATAAATATTTATATGAGAATATACTTTTATCATATTTTGTGGGTATATGGAAAATACAACATAATATTAGTTATAATAATATAAAAATGTTATATATCACATAATTTTAGGGCAAGTACTTGGGGCCATCTCAAATATTATATATCCTAAAATTATGTGATATATGTATTTTTTACACACAAGTTTGTCTGATTCAGCAGGAGAAATGTCAGAGCAGTGAAAGCCCTAAATCTTCTCCAAAATGTTCTATAACCTGCCCCCACTCCCATAAGATGATCATGTTTATGCAAGCAGCTACTATTTTCTAGTCTTCTGTTATTTACAGGGCTGAATTAAGCATCTTAGGGACAGTGTTTTCATGGACATAATCTAATCCTTTTTAGAACAAAATGAGAACAAAATGATGCTTTTCACCAAAAGTAGGAAAATACACTGAGATGTGAAACTAGAATGAATATTTCGTTTTGCTGAATAATGTCTCATTACTGAGTCTTAATGACTGAATTATAAATAAACCTGACATAATCATACATCAACATTTTTTATTCCATACTGCTCTAATTTTTAACAGCCAGTTGGTTATCTTAATGATAATTAACGTACTAAAAGTACATTTAAAAAGACATTATAGTAGCAACAAATCAGTGAAAGCAAAGAAATAAAAAGATGAAGATAATATTTTATTCTTTAACTATATTAGCTAAAGCTTAACTCATGGAGGCATTAGAGCTAAAAATTTCCAATTAGGTCAGAACGTCTTTCCCTAAACAGAAAAAGAACTAAATGGTGGGATGCCATCTGCTATCCTATATAATAAAGAGGTAATATGCAAATTGACCATCACACCCTCGCACAAGATGGCCACCCCCATGTGGTTACAAGATAGCCGCCATAAAATGGCCACTGGGGAGGGCAGTTGGGGGGGGACCAGGCCAGCAGGAGAGGGCAGTTGGGGCGACCATGCCTGCAGGAGAGGGCAGTTGGGGGCAACCAGGCTGGCAGGAGAGGGCAGTTGGGGCAACCAGGCTGGC
>NW_005364953.1:4278944-4289758 GCF_000412655.1 Myotis brandtii
TCCAAGGGGTCCAGATTGGAGAGGGTATAGGCTGGGCTGAGGGACACCCCCCCAGTGCACGATTTTTGTGCACCGGGCCTCTAGTCTTCAGATATAAAAGAAAACAAATGAACTCTTCAAGGTCACTTTAAAGTGTGGTATTTTAGTACATACTCTGTGTTTCAGTTATAGTCCTGCAAACTGAAAAAGCATACACAACTCAAAAGAGGTAATGGCTTGAAAATATCATTAGTTGTACCCCATTTCTAAAGTCTGGTCCTAGGAAAAAATATGATATAAATCAAGTTGTCCATTTTGCTTACTTTTACCTTTTCTCCCTTCCTTCCACCCTCCATTATTTTATCCAAGCTCCCCTAAATGCCTCATGATTTTTTAAACAACTTGCCCATTTTAACAAACTATACAGTATTATTGTAATTTCAAATATTCAAAAATGATTTTAACTCAATAATTGTCAGTTTTATGGGTTTGGAGAACAGAGAATAAGTGTGTGTGTGTGTGTGTGTGTGTGTGTGTGTGTGTGTGTAAGAAAGAGCATTGCACATCAGCTTGGTGGATGGCACTCTTGATTTAACCACTGTGAATGATTCCTTTTGCAGAGAGTATGAAAATATAGGAAACTGGGTAATTTAGAAAGCCTCATTGTTTCCACAGACTATCTGCAAGGACAGTGTGCGACTTGGACTAACAATCTGCTTCTAGCTAATTAAAACTGACAATACTTATTTGCATACTTAGAGCTTGAAGTGTGTTAATTATAACTTAAATGAATTCACGTTGTGCATAAAGTATTTGTGTTTTAGGCAGAATTTTGAAAAGAGAGAAATATATTGCATATAATATTCTGAATATCAAAATTTGAGAACCATGTCCATAAGAATTATGTGTTGAATTGTATATAATCATTTCATAGTTTTCTTTTTTGAAACAAAAATGCAGATAAGATTAAATACACTTGGGTTTGGAAATGAAATGCTATATACAAAAAATGGGCATTCATTTCTGGGTAGAAGGAAAAGTGCTTAGAATGTATACCACCCTTTCTCTCTGGTAATAACCATACTGTTTTCTGTGTCTGTGAGTTATTTTTTTCCTTCTTTTTTTGACTTAATTCCATCACATTTTCTCCCCAGGCCCCAGCACCCCTCCCCTCTGACATTTGTCAGTCTGTTTTCTGTATCTATGAGTCTGTTTCTATTTTGTTTGTTAGTGTCTTTTATTTATTAGATTCCACATATAAGTGAAATCATATGATTTTTGTCTTTCTTTGACAACTTATTTCACTTCACAATACTCTTCAGGTCCATCCATGCCTTCACAACATGTAAGATTTTCTTTTTGGTTACAACCGAGTAGTATTCCACTGTGTAAATATACCACAACTGTCTTATCCATTTATCTACTGATGGGCACTTGATCTGTTTCTAGATTTTGATTATTGTAAGTAATGCTACAATGAATATAGGGGTGCATATATTGTTTAGAATCAGTGTTTCTGATTTGTTTGGATATATTCCCAGAAGTGGAATCATTGGGTCATATGGCAGTTCCATTTCTATTCCCATCAACTGTGCATGAGGGTTCCCTTCTCTTTACATCATCTCCAGCTCTTGCCATGTGTGGATTTATTGATGACAGCCATTCTGACAGGTATGGGGTAATATATCATTGTGGTTTTAATTTGCATTTCTCTGATGATTAGTGATATTGAGCATATTTTCATATGTCTGTTGACCATCCGTTTGCCCTCTTTGGAGAAATGTCTATTAGATCCTTTGACCATTTTTTCATTGAATTGTTTGTGAGGTTTTATTGGTATTGAGTTGTATAAGTTCTTTATAAACTTAGGATATTAACCCTTATGAGATGTATCATTGATGAATATGTTCTCCCATACAGTGGCTCCCCTTTTTATTTTGTTGATGGTGTGCGTTTTTTTCCTGTGCTGAACTTTTTTAGTTTAATGTAGTCCCATTTGTTTATTTTTTCTTTTGTTTCCCTTGCCCGAAGAGATATATCAGAAAAAACATTGCTATGAGAAATATCCTAGATTTTACTGACTATGTTTTCTTCTAGTATTTTTCTGCCTTCCAGTTTAACATTTAAGTCTTTAATTCATTTTGAGTTTATTCTTGTGCATGAAGTAAGAAAGTGGTTTAGTTTCATTTTTTAGCACATATCTGTCCAATTTTCTCAATACCAGTTATTGAATAGACTATCTTACCACGTTTTATGTTTTTGCCTTCTTTGTCAAATATTAATTACAGTATGGGTCTTTTTTTGGGCTTTCTATTTAGTTCCTTTGATTTATATGTTGTTGTTTTTTTCCTGTACCATGCCATTTTTACTGTCACCTATGGTGTAAAAAGGTGGTCTGGTGTCATTTGTAGAATGTATCTGTCCAATAGACTCTCTTTACTCCATTTTCTATTCTTGCCTCCTTTGTCATATATTAATTGACCATGTAGGCTTGGGATTATTTCTGGGCTCTCTATTCTGTTCCTTTGTTCTCTGTGTCTGTTTTTATGCCAGTATCATTCTTTTTTAATTACAGTAGCTTCATCATATAGTTTGATATCAGGTAGCATGATTCCTCTAACTTTGTTCTTCTTTATCAAGATTGCTGTGGCAATTTGGGTATTTTTTTGATTACATATACAATTTTTGAATATTTGTTATAGTGCTGTGAAATATGCTATTGGTATCTTGATAGGAATTGCATTCAATCTATAGATTGCTTTAGGTCATATGGACATATTAATGATGTTAATTCTTCCTATCCATGAACAAGGTACAACCTTCCACTTATTGGTATCTTCTTCCATTTCTTTCTTCAGTTTTTTATAATTTTTTTATTCCAGGTCTTTTACCTTCTTGGTTAAATTTATTCCTAGGTTGGTTTTTTTATGCATTTGTAAATGAGATTATTTTCTTAGTTTCCTATTCTGATAGTTCATAATTGGTGTATAAAAATGCAACTGATTTCTGGAGATTTCTACTGTTCTTTCATTTGGGGCATATTTTTTTGTCTCCCAGTTTTAGCTACCTTTTTGTGTTTGTTTCTATGTATTAGGTAGATCTGCTATGACTCCAAGTCTTGGTGTGGTGGCCTTATGTAATAGGTGTCCAGTGGAAATCAGTGGCACATTCTCCCTGATCACCTGAGCTGGATGTTCCAGGAATATTCTTTTAGTGGGTTATGTTGGCCCTTCTGTTGTGATTGAATCTTTATTGCTATTGACCCATCCGTGTGTGGGATCAACCCCCACGCTGGTTCACTGTGAAGATTGACCCATACCACAGTGATGAGGTGAAGTGCAGGTGCTGACCACATAGAATTTTCCTCAGCATGGTCTGGAGCAGGGGTCCTCAAACTACGTCCCGCAGGCCACATGCGGCCCGCTGAAAACATTTATCCGGCCCGCCGTGTGTTTTTGCTGCTGCTGTGTGCATAGGAATTTGTTCATAGTTTTTTTTAAACTATAGTCCGGCCCTCCAACGGTCTGAGGGACAGTGAACTGGCCCCCTGTTTAAAAAGTTTGAGGAAGAATAAAATTTGACAAGACCAAAAAAAAAACAAAGAGAGAGAGCATTATATTTTGGACTGATTTTTTTTAAGTACATATAAATAGTTCATAACAGTAAATTAAAAGGTAAGATTAGACCTAGTATTTCAGTTTTTGTGTGCATTATAAACCTAAATCTCATGTGAGAAAACTAATGGAAGTATAAATCTATAACACTTGGTAACTCTCTCTTTATCAGTTTATCACTCAAGCCCTATCAGAAGGTTGGTTTGAATTGGTTGGCATTGGTACATAAACATGGACTCAATGGCATTTTGGCAGATGAAATGGTAAGTAATAACTCTATTTCTAGTATTTTTCATTAAAAGACATCCTTGCTATCATTTAAAAAAATGAAGTTTTCCCTTAACTGTAGTTTACTTCCCTCACTTCAGTATCTATATCCCTCTCACCCCTCCCGGTTTTGTATTGCTTGTCTTAGCTCTAGCCTCCTTACTACCCCAACCCCAAATGAATATGGGGTTTTTGCTATCTGATTATCAAACTAATGAATGAGATTGTACTATATGCACTTTTCCATAGCTGCCTTTAAAATTAAAATTTATCATAGATACTTGACCTTGTTAGTAAATAAATTCATACATTTATCAGAACTTCATCAACATCATTTCCACTGTTTTGCTAGATGTCTCTGAGTTTCTATTCTTTCCCAAGTCACAGTTGCTTGATCCTAGACTTGGGCAGTTTATTACAGCCAGTAGTCTAGGTACTATTGCATAGAAACTTGCCTTTTAACCTTACCTTCTCCCTCCAGCTATACTTTTTTCGAAGTATTTATTAAAAATGAGTCATGATCTGTGGAGAAAATATTTATTGAATACATATATATATTACATTGTGTGTTAGATTTACAAAATAAAAATGAACAAGGATAGTGATCTTTGTTCTCTAATTACATTCTAGTAAACTTGAGGGCTTCCACTATTTCTACACATGTCATTTTAAAGCAAAGGTACTGTTTAGCTATTTACCTGATAGAAAAATGAATAATGTATGCAGGATTTCAAAATAGGTATAGCAGTTAGATATAGAACATTAAGGTTGTAGAAAAACTGCATTTGAGCAGTCAGTCTGGGTTTTGGATCACAATTTTGCCTTTCTTGAGTCATTTGCTCTTTATCAATGACCTAATCTCTCATTGCCAACATTAATAAAATGTAGTAATTTTTAGGTTATAAAATCTTATATTTGGTATCAAATGAGGTATATTATTTGAACCTGTTTTTGTAACTTGTAAAGGACAATATTTGTGATAATTTAGTGCAGGGGTCCTCAAACTATGGCCAGTGGGCCACATGCAAATACAAATATTGTATTTGTTCCCGTTTTGTTTTTTTACTTCAAAATAAGATATGTGCAGTGTGCATAGGAATTTGTTCATAGTTTTTTTTAAACTATAGTCCGGCCCTCCAACGGTCTGAGGGACAGTGAACTGGCCCCCTGTTTAAAAAGTTTGAGGACCCCTGGTCTGGAGTCTGCTGAGATCTCCCTTTAAATGTGCCGCTTGTAAAGCTAATTGGATCCTGCTCTGATATCTGAAGCTGGTCACTAGGTGTATTGGTTGTGGAGCCTCTTAGGAGGGACTGGTGCAGGACAAGTCAGATACTGCCAGTGACTGTCCCCTAGCAACCTGTTTGGAGGTACAATGTGATCCACAATTTGTAGCTGCCTCTGCTAGGCTTGGGTGTGCATGGAAAGAACCAAGATGCATACCAAGGCTTTTACCAACAGTAGGCCTGGGGGCAGATCAGCAAAAGTCCCAAGGCACCCCAAGATCCACCTCTGCCCGCCTCTGTCTGCTGTCTGCCTCTTAGGCTCAATCACTGAAAGAGCCTCTGGCAGTACTTTGAGTCAAATGAGGTAGGTTCTCAGTAATTCATCAAGGAGGGGTGAGTGGTGTTTTCCAGATTGACACAGATTCAAATTCAATGCCAGTACTGGTTCTGAGGCCACTCAACAAATATCCCAGGGTATACCAAGCTGCTTCCTTCCATGTGCCCATTGACCTTTGTGGTGGAGCAGGGTCTCAGAGAATCATTAGGGTGAGGCCAGCAGATTTTATCAGGCCAAAACAGACCAAGATTTGTCTGTGTGAAGGGAGGGCTCTGCGTGGTCAGGCATGCAATGAGAAAAATGGTCCTGTCCTAGAGTCACACAACTCACTCTATTTAAGATTCTGTCCAGAGGCTGAGATATGCAGGGTGTGGGGCTGCCTGGTCTCTGGAGGATGGGACTAGTGGATCTCTTGGAAGGGGTGGTGCTGGTCAGGCTTGGGGGTAGATGGGAGGAGTGGTTCCAGCTTCATAGCCACACAACTCAGTTTGTCAAGGACTCTGCCTAGACCTTGGCAGGGTGGGGCCACCAGGAGTTGGGAAGGTGAGGTCACTGGGAGCCTAGAGGGTGGGCTAGTGTATTATCCATGAGGTGGAGGCCAGCAAGGTTCACGGAAAAGTGTGGGGAACAGACCCTGCTCCAAAGCTACACCATTCTGTCACTGACACCTGAGTTTGTTAGAATGTCTACACCCCAGCCCAGGCAGCAGACTCCTCAGCAGGGAGTGAACTCTGCTGGGTGGCACAACAGGGAGTCCAGAGAGTGGGGCTATTGCATTCTCCCAGACTGATGACGTATGGAGGGGAGTGCTCCACCCAAGAATGATAGTGTCTGCATTGTAAAAGAGGGACTCAGCACTGGGGTCCTGGTGGCTGTCTCTTTACAGAATGACAGTCCTCAGTATGTCCTCACATGACTCTAGTCTGCTGCATCCTGCCTCCACTGGAGCCCAGGGTGAGTGTCTGGGAGCAAGATTTTGTGCAGTGATCCTTTAAGATGGCGCTTGTGTTTCTGGCAGACTCAGGTCTATCTCTGCTAAACAGAATCCTCACTGATTCTCACAGCCAGATGTTATGTTGACACCTATTCTTAGCTCTCATGCTTTGTGTTGGGGAGCCTGGTGTGGGGTTGAGACCCCTGCTCCTCAGAGAACCTTTGCATCTGAGATATCCCTCCGATCTGAGCTGCCACCTGTGGGAGTGGGACCAGTCCATTTTGTGTCTCTGCCAGTCCTACCAGTTTCCATGTGGCTTCTTCTGTAAATCCTTGGTTATAAAACTTCTGTTCAGCTTGTTATTCAGGTTGATTGTTCTATATTTTAGTTGTAATTCCAGTTTGGTCCTGGGATGAGGTGAATGTAATCACTTCCTCTGCTGCTATCTATGATCCCTCTGAAATATTTTAAAATGCAATATGATACAATCTGTGTAATGTCAGGACATTGTATTAGTCATTATTAAATTTTCAAACTGTTATTATTTTTGGAGGAAAATGGAGCTAAAAATCCAATGCCATTATAAATAGACAATAACTACAAAATAGAAAGGGAGCTAGTTACTGAATAATGCACCCATTACAGAGATTTTCAATGGACTCTTCACTGCCCATAAAGTGCAGACTGACTATAAATAAATAAACTCCTTGGTGCAAGTGTTTCCTATACTTAGTGGCACGAATAGCAAACTCACCCTGACTCATCCCGCTGATGGGGACCAAAAGCAGTGATGCATGCGTTATGCCTTATATTTCCAGACCAAATTTACATGGTAAGTACAAATATTTCAGATGAAGAAGGAATATTTTTTCATTCATTTTTAGCATGTTTGGCAAGGAATATTCTTAGAAAAGGGGTACTTGAAAACATAAGTATAATCAGACAGCTGTATAAAAAATAACAAAAACAAATGACATCTACATCCAAATTTTGTTTATAGTTTGGTGCAATTTGATATTATAAACTTCAATCATTTAGGTAAGTTTTCCAGTATCACATATATAGCATCCCTACCCCACTGCTATTAAGATTGCATCATAAGCATATTTGCAGTTACATGCTCTCTGGAGCATGACCAGTACTGTACAGTTCAAATGAGAGCAGTTCCTTCAAGGTTCCCAATTATTACAATCAATATGATAGATAGTGATGAACTCTAGATTTATTTAAGGGATTTTATTGGTATCTTCCAGTTTTTATTATTTCATGATTCATATACCTATATGGAAGATCATGTGACAGTTGGCTGAAATATGAGTTTCTGGAAAGCAAGAAGAAATTGAACTATTAGGTCATTAATGACTTGGGACTTTATTTTAAAGTCTTTCATTGTGAAGTATAAAATGCTCATTTGAAAGATCAATTTTTCTTTATTTGAAGAACTCTTAAAAAGACATTTTTGAAAATTTCAAATCTAAAACTTCACTTGGTCCTGGGGTTCTAGTGAAGGAAGTTACAAAATAAGTTGGCTCCTATCTGTTGGTTTCAAAAGCCTTCAGACAACTGGTTCCTCTATTGATCTTGGGTCTGTAGCTACAACTTTTATTCAAAACCAGCTGAAGATGATCTGCCTCCCAAATATCCTTAGTCTGTAAAAGTAAGCTTTAAGTGCCCTGCAGACATTTAAAGCTGCAATCTTCAAGAGATACTAAGGCAGAGGTAAAGATATTTTCTGATATAGTTGGAAGTTGGGAGGAATGTCTGGGAAAAAATCCCAAAACTATTTGTGTTAACTGCTTTGTTCAGGAAAATAAAAGTCTGTAACAGGATATGAGCAAGAGAGCATGAAGCTCAATAACCCATTGAGCCAAAATATAGAAGCTGGGAAATAGAATTATGGTTTAAAGACAAAGAGGCATGGTAACCAGTGGCTGAAATGAAGAGTCCATCATTGTGTCCCAAACCCTATTTAGGTCTTCTGATGGAAGAAGAGTTCTGATACGGGGGTCAAATAAGGGACAGTCTTCCAGAAGATGATAGTAAACTGAAATGAGGAATAAGTTTTTCTTTAATGAATCACCTAACCACTGCTTTTAAAAGTCTTCTAGGTCAGCTGCACTAAATAAAATATAATGATATCTCAGACTTACCTTATGGTGACCTTCTTTGTCAGACCTCAGTGAGTAGCCATACTCTAAGCAACCAATACACCTATTACTGAATTCTATCTATATATACCTTGAAAAAAAATTACCTATATATCAAAAGACTGTCTCACACAGAAAAAAGCCTATCTTTGTGGGAAGAACAATTAGGATATTTTACTATTTACTTTATTTAAAAAGATTCATTAATTCTAAAGAAAATGTGGCATCCTGATGTTAGCATAAATTGTAAATTGGTTTAGAAAATACAAGGAATGTTTCATTATCAACATTTGGCATTATGTAAGTCACAGCCTTACCTTCCCCTATTCCCCCAATGCAATACAAAAAGAATACTTAAATTTTGATTAAATAGTGCATATAATTTATTTAAGAAAAAAATGGGATTTTATTGGTAGCTTTCAGTTTTTATTATTTTTGAAATAAACTTTATTATTTTATGAAAAAAATACTGCCCTCTAGTTTATGCTTAAGATACTGTAAATAGAAAGGCGTTGGAATGCACACTTTAAAATGTTAGGAAGCAACAATGGCAATTTTTAATTTGAAAAAATCTCTTCACATTCCCAGGCAAAATTCACGTAGACAGAATATGACTTCAACTGTTTTTGTTTGTTTGTTTTTAACATTACATTAAATATTTGGAAGAAATAATCCAAGATGTTGCCAATAGTAAAACTATCAGTAATGTTTATATTTCATGTGCTTTCCACATTTACATAATGAACATGCATTACATCTTTACTGGAAAAAAGTAAATTTTATTTTTGAAGTACATTTTAAAAACATTTTGACATCTTTCAAAACATGTCATGTTATGAGGAGGAAGGTTGTGAAGTAAGTAGAGGGAACGAAAAAAAGAAACCAGAAAAAATGAACAGGAAGAAAGGGTAGATACTAGGAAAGAAAGAAAAGGGGGAAAAACTAATGTAAAGGGGTGGGAATTACACCTGGTGACAAGTGCTACCAGGTGTAAAACGAAAGTGGTGTTATGCAAAAAATACTGATACTTCCTCTTAAGGGCTTTCCTATTAACTGGTAATGATTAATGAATTATGATGGAACATTTATCAAACTATCTACCATTTTTAATCAAAAAAGTAAAGCATAGAATAGACAGATTGTGAGGATACACAGGGAAGATGTAAGGAAGGATGATTAGAGGGCTAGACTATTGAGGTAGCTTTTTAAGGGAAGAAAACACATAGATTGGTAGAGATGGAAGAGTGAAGAAAATCAAAGGCGGGGATGGAATATACAAAAGCATAAAGTAGAGACTAAATAAAATGTGTTGGGATAGCAAAATAGCAGTTCAGGATAGAGAAACATTCCTACTTTCAAATTTGATATGTGAGGTTGCTGTGAGTGCTAAGGGTGAACAAAGGATAGGTCTTATGATTTGAATGGTACTAATTTCAAGCAAAGATATTTCCATTTATGTATGTCTTCATTCATTCAAAAATTTTTAATTTTATTTATTTGTTTTTGTTTTTTTGGGGGTTGATAAAGATTTTTATTGTTGGTAGGAAACAGGCTGGCTTCAATATTTGTGCCAGAAAACAGACCCAGAAGTTGGAAGACCATTAGGGACATTTTTCTAATTCACTGTGGTTTTGCAACAGCAAGATAAATGAATTATTGAAAAAAAAAAGAACCTTTAGGAAACAAATAATGATAATACCTGTCCCTGAACAATAAATATGTTTCCCTCTACCTTTATAAAAACTGCTGTGACTTTGGCAGAATTCTTAATGTTATTTATATCTTGAGCAATGCACTATTTTTTAAATTTATTTATTGATTAAGGTATTACATATGTGTCCTTATCCCCCTATTACCCCCCATCCCCCCTACTCATGCCCTCACACCCCTGTTGTCTGTGTCCATTGGTTAGGCTTATATGCATGTATACAAGTCCTTTGGTTGATCTCTCCCCCTTACCCCCACCCTCCCCTACCTTCCCTCTAAGGTTTGATGGTCTGATCCATGCTTCTCTGTCTCTGGATCTGTTTTTGTTCATTAGTTTATGTTCATTATATTTGATAAATGAGTGAGATCATGTGATTTTTTATCTTTCTCTGATTGGCTTATTTCGCTTAGCATAATGGTATCCAGTTCCATCCATGTTGTTGCAAATGGTAAGAACTCCTTTTTTACCACAGCGTAGTATTCCATTGTGTAGATGTACCACAGTTTTTTAATTCACTCATCTATTGATGGGCGCTTAGGCTGTTTCCAAATCTTAGCTATGGTGAATTGTGCTGCTATGAACATAGGGGTGCATATATCCTTTCT
>NW_005364953.1:4290914-4293620 GCF_000412655.1 Myotis brandtii
AAGAACATACAATGGAGTCAAGACAGTCTCTTCAATAAATGGTGTTGGGAAAATTGGACAGATACATGCAAAAAAATGAAACTAGACCACCAACTTACACCATACACAAAAATAAACTCAAAATGGATAAAGGACTTATAACATAAGAAGAGAAACCATAAAAATACTAGAGGAATCCACAGGCAGCAAAATCTCAGACATATGCTGAAGCAATTTCTTCACTGATACTATTCCTAGGGCCATGGAGACTAAAGAGAAAATAAACAAATGGGACTACATCAAATTTTTTTATTTTATTTTTAGCAACCACTATATGCCAACACTCTTGTAGGCACTGGGGTTGTAGGGATTAACAGGGTGGAAAGAGAAATCCCTGCCCAAGTATGTTCTAGCAAATACATAATTAAAATATATCAAATCAATAATTAAAATACATAATAATATTTTGCATTTTAGTATATATAAAACATATAGCACATATGGCTTTTTCATTATCATAGGAAATAATCTTCCCATGGGATCTCATTGGCCCCTGTTGGTGGATAACATCAATGGAATGATATTTTAATACAAGATGCCACATATGGGCCTTGCCTTAGAATATTGGGTCTTAATACTTTGTGTTGTGTGTAAAACAAGAAACCCTTTGTTACCAAGATTATCTGCTGTTAATTGCAGTAATGAACACTACAAATATGATCTACTTTTTCATGTCAAAACAAGAAGAACAGCAGGATGTCAGAGGTGTCAAAACAGCCAGACATTATTTATTCTTATTCTCTTCACACATTTGGCTTATTGAAATTGAGTTTTTTGAAATTGTGCATGTGAATACAATTAATCTTTAGACTCCCTCTGCCCAGGAACATAGTTGATGTGTGTGTGTGTTTCGGGGGAGGGAGAGCAGACGACAATGCAGGAAGGTGTTAGTGAATCACATTCAGTTTGAGTGAGGTGCACCTGCTAGCATTTCAAGTCCTCCATTAGCATTTCCATGTAATTCTATGCACACATCTAGAGATGAATCTCTCTCTGAGGCTATACTCAGAAATGACTCACTGTATGCCGGGAAGTACATGACTCTCCTATGTAACCTACACAAAAATCAATTTTCATTAACAGGAACCTTGGTGTGCACTGGGGAGTGAGAAGTTGCTGTATGGAAAGATATTTTACTTACTTATTTATTTTTAAGAAAGAACAAGAAGGAAGAAGCATCTCTGAGATGACCCAAAGGAGAAGCACTCAGACAAAAGTGCCTTACTAATTTTTTTCTTTTTCCAAAAAGGATGGATGAAAACACTGCAGCAGCCCCAAGGCGGATTATTCAAGCAAGATCCTGACAGTGGAAGCACTTGGGAGGTTAAACTTTAAAAAGAATAAGTTGATTTTGAACAATTTCTTCTATGTTCTGGATTAGAATCAAGCATTCTTTTAAATATCATCCATTCATGCCATACCCACCCCTATGTGCTTTTGGAAATAGAGAGCTAGCCACTCTTCCCGAAGCAGAGGACTTACCTGTGTTTTGGAATCACCTGATGCCCTCCCCAGGCTGCTGGAGGAGAACCTGCTGGACAACACACTGTTATTCTTTTGTCCACACATCAGCTGATCAGAGAGCACGTTTTCATTTAGAAATCTTCTCCAATGCCAGCTCTCTCCTCCAAATTTTGAAGAAGACTCTTCTCTTTTAGGATCCTGATTATTGCTACTCATTGCTACCTTTTAAAAAGTCCTGTGTTCAAATATCTTTCAGTGTTCTAGTTCAGGGTACAATCTATATATCTTTGGCATATAATGTTCAAGTCATAACCTAATTTCAAATTACTTAAGGGGAAAATTAGTGAGTTTATTTTATATCTTTAAATATATTTTGATTGATTACAGAGAGGAAAGCAGAGAGAGAGAGAGGGAGAGGGGGAGTGAGAGAGAGAGAGAGAGACATTGATGTAAAGTGACACAGATCTGCTGCCTCCTGCATGCCCCCCACTGGGGTGCTAGTCTGCAACCAAGCATGTTGAAGGAGAGAGAGAGAGAGAAAGAAACATCAATGATGAGAGAGAATCATTGATTGACTGCCTCCTGCATGCCCCACACTGGGGACTGAGCCTGGAAACCAGGCATGTGCTCTGACTGGGAATTGAACCATGATCTCCTGATTCATGGGTCAACACTCAACCATTGAGCCACACTGGTTGGGCTAGTGAGTTTAACACTAGAGGCCCAGTCCACAAATTCGTGCACAGGTGTGGTCCCTTGGCCTGGCCGGTGATTGGGGACAATCGGGTGTCGGGGGGGCTGGCCTGCTGGGGGGAGGGACCACGGAGGTTGGCCCCAGCAGCAAGCTAACCAATGGCTGATTCCGAGAGGAATCAGACTCCCTCCTCCCTCCTGTCTGGGTTCAGGGTGCGGGTGAACCAGATTTGGGGCTCTCAGGGCCCCAGCAGCAAGGTCTGGGTCAGTGCACATTAGCTACTGGCCAGTCGTCCGGTCGTTCTGGTTGTTCGGTCATAGCAGTCACTTAGGCTTTTACTAGGTGTACCAGTTAATAATGGCGGATTTTGTAATCAAAGAAAACACGATCATTTTAAGAGAAACATCAAAAGTGCTTTATTCAAAGTAATGTCCATCGCTAGCTACACATTTCTCCCATCTTTCAGGTAATTTGTGGATACCGTCCCAATAGAACTTTTCTTGTTTTGA
>NW_005364953.1:4294690-4307417 GCF_000412655.1 Myotis brandtii
GAGTGTGTGTATGTGTGTGTGTGTGTGTGTGTGTGTGTGTGTGTGTGTGAGAGAGAGAGAGAGAGAGAGAGAGAGAGAGAGAGAGAGGCTAGAGGCCCAGTGCATGAATTCATGCACGGGTGAGGTCCCTTGGCATGGCCTGCTGGGATTGGGCCAAAACCGACTGTCTAACACCGCCTGCTGCTCCTGCCTGCCGCTTCTACTCATCCTGGCCCCACTGCGCCTGCTGCAGGCTTGAGCCCACTCAGTCCTGTTTGGGAGAGGCTTGCGCCACCACAGCAGCAATTGCCAGCCATGAGCCCTGCATCTGGTGCCCGTCCCGAGTGGGGGGGGGGGGCGGGATGGGGTGGGCAGTGGGACACCCTTGCCTGCCTGGGATCCCGATTCTTCCTATTGACGTTCGCACTGGTTTTCAAGAGCCACCTGGTGGCTGCTTTTATATCCCAAGGCTGACTTCCCGGAGGCCAGTGGCACTGTCGGGATCATGCTGGCTGCACTGATCCCTCGGTGCTTGGCCCATTCTCCGGAGATTGGACCTATAGGACTACTGAGGGAGGGAGTGGCTGCAGCTGGGCTGGTGGGCTGCCTGCCAGGAGGGGCACTCCCGATGTGGGAGCACACTGACCACCAGGGGACAGCTCCTGGGTTGAAGGTCTGCCCTCTGGTGGTCAGTGCACGTCATAGTGACCAGTTGACCAGTCGTTTGGTCATTTGGTTGCTTAGGCTTTTATATATATAGATATCGTAAGATACCAAAGTAGTACTGACTGGTACAGAGTGTGCATGAAAAAAATACATGTTGAAAGAAAGCTGTACTTGACAAAAATTAATTCACAATATTATTGCTAAATCCAAATTATTCAAAATCACTAACTATATATGTGCCAGCTGTTTCTAAGCACAATTAGCAAGAAAACTTTCTCTGCTTGTTATACTATATGTTGCATTAATAGTCACAAGGGCATAAATAACACTTAAGGTAGAGAAAATGGCAAGGTTACTTAGATATGCCTTTGAAGTAGACATGGCTTTTTTCTTCAATAAATATTTCCCTCTAAACCATGATTTGCTTAAAAGACTATTAATTTTACTCACTGAAGCAATGTAGCATTCAATTTCCCATTCATTAATTTATTGAACTTTTATTAGGTACCTACTCTGGGTCAGGGTTTTCAATTGGTACTGAAAGTACAACATGAACAAAATCATCTCTACAGTCATGTTATAGTTGAGGTGACAGATACAAAAATAAATAATAACCATGTGATAACTGATGAAATAGGGAGAGGCACTCCTCTTCCCCTCTGTCCAATAACATAGGTCATCATGTATAGTGGATTAATTCTGTTAACGTGGATGGGAAATGAGAAGGCTCTTCAGAGGATAAATTATATAAACTGTGCTTTAAAAATAAATACATTTGCTAGTTTAAAATGAGGTTTGAAGTGATGTGAAAGGTATTTTAAGTGGAGAGAATAAAATAGAGGTATAAAAATGGACAAACCAAACAATGTAGAGGAATATCAGAGAGAATGTGATATATAGTCTGATAGCTGCAGGGAGAGGCTGTTTTTCTTGGAAGATGATGCACATGCCGATATTTGAATTGTACTTCATGTGTATGCACACGTGTGTATGTACATCCAAATGCATGCTGCATTTTTTAGTCTTTGTAGCTAAGGAGATGGTGATACACATATAACATGAACCTATTTAATATGTTCTGTGTCATAGAAATAACCAAGTTCTTTCTTGTATACTAAATATATACTCCGATATAAGAAAAGAAATGCTATCACATGTAATTTACTTTTACAGTTAAAAAAGGTAACCTTGCATGTTATAGGAATAGACTGCTAATGGTTGTTTTATGCATGGACTTAGTTGAAAACTATCCACACTGGTTATCTTTATATATCTTATCAATTTCAGAGAAGAAGGGTGAGGGAGAGAGAGATAGAAACATCAATGATGAGAGAGAATCATTGATTCGCTGCCTGCACGCCCCCTACTTGGGATCAAGCCCGCAACCCGGTCATGTGCCCTTGACCAGAATCGAACCTGGTACCCCTTCAGTCTGCAGGTTGATGCTCTATCCACTGAGCCAAACTAGCTATGGCCACACTAGTTGTCTTTATTCTTAAAAAGAAATTAGCAAACTCAATATATATTTTTCAAATATATTTTTATTGATATCAGAGAGGAAGGGAGAGGGAGTGAGAGATAGAAACATCAATGATGAGAGAGAATCATTGATCGGCTGCCTCCTGCACACCCCCTATTGGCGATTGAGCCTGCAACCCAGGCATGTACCCTTGACTGGAATAAAACCCTGGACCCTTCAGTCCACAGGCTGATGCTCTATCCACTGAACCAAATCAGCTAGGGCACAAACTCAATATTTTTAAAGTGTTTGAAAAAGTAAAAAATAATTCATATTCCTATCAACTCTGAGATTTGGGTTAGACATTTAAACTTTTAAATATATTTTCTGATGTAAACAGTGGAGGAGAATATCACTTATAGGAAGAATAATTCTTCCCCTACTATGCCCATGTCTCCCCTAAAATACACATCAGCTCTGTGCTGAACAGCAATATTTTACACTTCCTAAGTTGGATCCTGAAAATTCAGGCTATGACACTCGTTATGATGTCACTAATATCCCAGATTCATATTCTGGGTCCTTTCACCCATGATTGCAAGAGATGGGCCTAAATAATGCTTGCTCCTAAGTCAATTATTTGAAAATAGAACCCATAATATGAGATTTACTATGATACTCTTAACTTTGTAGTGAATTGAAGTGTTTGTAGCGTCTGTAAAATTGACTGATAGTTTCTCATACTGCCAGCAGTTCTACAGAGAATAAGACTTTTATGTTCAAAAAAGAAGCAAGGTCAAACAACTACAAAAGGTGGTCTGGAAATGCCACTTCTGATTTTGTAGAAATACTGAAAGCAGCTTTTACAAATGTTTTGCTTCAAGGAAGTTAATGTATGGCGAGAAGGAGGATACTGACAGAGAGTGAGGAAGATAAAGATAAACAGGTTCACTGGGGCAGTGATCTGAAAAACAAATACATGCAAATTGATACAGATAATATAGTTAATGTCTTTTAATATTTTATTTTGAGAATGAATGCATTGTTTTTATATGTTTCATTTTGGCAGGTGCAAAAATATACTAGCATACATTAGGAAAGCAAACACCTAAGCCTGTACTAGTTAAGTGGTGAGAAAACAATTGAAGATTCCTTAACTCTAGTTAGTCTGTTCCTTTATTCTGTAGAACTGAGGCTAAGTTGTCAAATTTGCATAAGGAAGTCCTTCATGTGAGGGTCTGAGAATAGTTTCTTTTTCCCACCACATATATTAATTAATTCAATTATAATTATCAGAGTAGAGTTTTCTCCCATGCATAACTTTGGTAGAGTACATCTTTCTTCCCTGTGAGAATCAGAGAAATGTACCCTGTTATGGGCTTCTTTGTCCCCACCTGAATATATTTCCTATAGTATTAAGATCCAGTATTAACATGTTTAACAACTATTTCATTTAATTTTATTACTTTTTCCAAAAGATGTTATGATTCAGTTGCCTAAACCATGTCCTTTTATAAATCATTCTCCACTTTCTCCCTCTACTTTTCAAGATTCTTTAGGTTAAGTAATCATCTTCCTTACTAATATTCAAACTCAATCTTATTGGGTAGTCACTAGTTATATGGTATGTTATAATTCCTGACAGACAAATTTGTCCATTTGCTTGCTTCTGATTCCCATGATATCCCAATAATTGCATTTCACATTAGTAAGTTTCTAGGCAGGCCTGTGGGGCTTCTCTACTGAGAGCCTTAATTAAACTTGTTCTAAATTAAAACAACCTTTGCTGAGACACTTGTCAGACCAGCTTTACAGGCTTGCCTGGGACACAGGAGGCAATGCCATGATCAGTGGAAGCATGACAGGGATCAGGACCTATGCAGTAAACTTGATGATTCACAGGGAGGTAATTTATTACACCCACCAGACCCGCTAATATGATGGAGGACAAGTAGGGAGGTAGGAGGATTAGGAAAGAATGTAAAATATTGGGACAAAGAGTAAAAGTGATATAATCTCACAGTGCTGCTGTGTGCTCCTCCCCCCCTCCCCTAAATAAATCACCAAAATAAAGCAACAACCACAGATTTATTTTATTGTGCTAAGAGGCTGGAATAACAGTTAAACATTCAGTCAGTCTTCTAGGCTTTGGTTTACTTAAGTTAGTGCTGAGCCTTGTCTTACAAGATTCATCCCCATTTTTAAAAATTTTCTGTGGACTCCTCACCATTTGATGATACCAGCTTATGATCAAACTAGAGGCCTGCTGCACGAAGAGATTCGTGCAATAGGCCTTCCTTTCCCCTGGATGCTGGTATCGGTTTTCCTCCGGCACCCGGCACCCAGGCCTTCGCTCTGGCCGGGCTCCGGCCAGAGCCGGCCCCGGAGTCATGAGGCTTTGCTGCGCCGCTGGCCGGCCGTCGCTGCTCCGGCCCCCGGGCTGTCAGGCTTCACTCCACCGCTTGGAGCCTCTGTATGCAAATTAACTGCCATCTTTGTTAGGTTAATTTGCATACTTTCCTGATTGGTTAGCGTAGTGAAGGTATGGTCAATTTACATGTTTGTCTATTATTAGGTAAGATTCTTCCTGTGATTCAGTGACCTCATGCTCTCTTCATCCTTCACGTGATTCAAGAAAGCCATTCTCAGGAAAGAAATGGATTAATCCAATTATACTAACATATAAATGAATGATAAGGACCAAGCTATTAATTTTTTCATGGATATTTATATTTCATAGGAGGAAAATCCCTGATTCGTTTAACCCCCCAAATATTAGGCTGTGAATATAAAATTTCAAAATTAGTACACCTTGCTGGATCTATGCTTCCTTCTGGAATGTCTACTTTTGACTATAGGTCAAAATTTTTGGTAAAAACCTTCTGCACAGTAAATGAAACCAACCAAAAAATTTAAAAAAAAAACTTACAAAATGGGGGAAAATATTTTCAAACCATCTATCTAATAAGAGGTTAATATAAAAATATATAAGTAACTCATACAACTGAATAGCAAAAAGCAAACAATTTGTTTAAAAAAACTTGGCAGAGGAACTGAAAAGAAGACATATAGATAACCAACAGGTACATATAAAGGTGCTCAACATCACCAATCATCAGGTAAATACAAATCAAAACCACAATGAAATAGTACCTCATACCTACTAGAATAGTTACTATCAAAAAGATAAGAAATAACAAGTGTTGGCAAGGATATGGAGGAAGGGAATCACTGTTGGTGGGAAAGTAAATTGGTGCAGTAAGGGGGTTCCTCAAAAAATTAAAACCTGAACTGCCATATGATCCAGCAATTTCACTTCTGGGTATCTATCCAAAAGGAAATGAAAACACTAACTCAAAAAGATATTTGCACCTTCATGTTCATCGCAGCATTATTTAAAATAGTCAAGACATTGAAACAATCTAAGTGTCCAAAGATGGATAAATGGGCTTTTATTATATAGGATAGTCAAGACATGGAAACAACCTAAGTGTCCACCAGTGGGTGAATGGAGAAAGAAGAAGTGGTACATATATACAATGGAATATTTTTCAGCCATAAAAAGGAAGGAAATCTTGCCATTTGTGACAACATGAATGAACCTTATGGGCATTATGCTGAGTGAAATCAGTCAAACAAAGGAAGACAGATGTCATATGATCTCACATATATAGGGTGAGGCAAAGTATGTTTATAATTGTGAGTATGCTAAACAATTTATTCTTATATTATTATTTATTAATTATTTGATTATTTTCCACACAAACAGCTGTAAACCTACTTTTGCCTCACCCTGCATGTGAAATCTAAAGAAAACAAACTCATAGAAACACAGAACAGATTGATGGTTGCCAGAGGCAGGGGGTGGAGGAAATGGATGAAGGTTATCAAAAGGTACAATCTTCCAGTTATAAGATAAACATGTCCTGGGGATATAATGAATAGCACGGTGGCTATAGTTAACACTACTGTGTCGTATATTTGAAAGTTGCTTAGGGAATATATCTTAAAAGTTCTCATCATAAAAGTACACACACACACACACACACACACACACACACACACACACAGCATTTGTTACTATGTGAGGTGAAGGACATTAACTAAACTTATTGAGGTAATTGTTTTGCAATATATACATATATCAAATCATATTGTACACCTTAAACTAATACAATGTCGTATGTCAATTACATCTCAATAAAATTGGAAAGAATAGCTGAGAGTTTGATAAACATGAGTTAAATTTTGGATCCTCTACTGAATAATTGTGTGACCTTGGAAATCTTCTAAGCCCCTTTCCTTACCAATTAAATGAGAATAATTACAGTTTCTTCCTCATGGTATTATTTTTAGTATTAATGATATAATTCATATTACTCCCATAGCTTTGTGCCTGGCCTACAGTAAATACTCAAAAAATGTTACCTGTAATTATTAAGCTTCATGTACAAGTTGGGCATGCTTTGTAGACACAACATTTAATATACTGTATACCATATAGATTTATTTTTATAAAACTATATGTGGGAAATAATATTTTCATACTTTCTATCTGTGACCTAATATTTATTTTTTTATTTTATAGTAAATAATGTTTCTTGTGAGATATTGATAGAACAGAAAATTTGTTTTCATAGTAGCTCATGGCTCTACATTAGCTTATATTAATGTGAAGCCAAAGTTCTCCATGTAGGATAGACTCCCCAGCCTGACACGTGACATTAGTTTAAGTTGCTGGTTATGTTCCCTGATATGAAGGAAACACTGTACCCACTTCTATCTTCCAGGGGAATATCATGTTTTATTTTAAGTAATGTATTCTTTTATTTAGTAAAATACCTTGATGAGCTTTTAAGATCATCCTGAGTTATTGAAGGACATTATTCCCTCATAGTAGTGTTCAAATCAGGGGTTTTGTGAAAGAAACAGATTCTCCCTCATAGGTGCTCCAAACAGCTTCTTTTATATAATTTTACTGCTACATTTTTGCTTCTTTCCTTGAAACTTACCCATTCCAGATATCAACTACCTAATTTGATTTTAAAAAAATAGTTTTAAAGCATCCTCACAGATAGCAGCTCTTTAGCAGAGTCCTTCTTATGTTGCCTAATCAATTAATGGCTCTTTCATGGGAATTTCACTCAGTGGAGGATAGTGGCTAAGAAGATAGATATTTAGGGCAAACCACTCATACTCAATATTTTTGTAAAGAAAATTGTTCCTGCCTTACTGATTTCTTGAATGGTTCTTGGTAAATAGTTTTATATTTATATTTTTAATGTCATAATTTATTGCCATAGGAGGTGACTTGCTCAGAAATCACTGAGGTGTTATTATAAACTAGAGGCCCAGTTCATGAAAATTTGTGTACTCGAGTGGGTCCCTCAACCCGGCCTGCACCCTCTCACAGTCCGGGAGCCCTCAGGGAATGTCTGACGGACAGCGTAGGCCTGCTCCTCTGTGGGAGGTGACCAGCTTGCCAATCGGGACAGCGCTGGCGGCGAGTGGTCGGCCATCGCCCCGCTGGTGGCCTCCCTCTGTGGGAGGTGACCCCGGTGGGCTGATCATGGGATGGGCACTGCCCCGCTGCCCCCCTGATTGCTGTCCCCTCCCTCTGCCTGATGGTACCTGCCTTGGATGGCCTGGCACCGCCCACTTGCTGGCCCCGCCTCCTGCCGACTGGTCATTCTGCTGTTTGGTCAATTTGCATATTACCCTTTTATTATATAGGATAGTGCTCTTATTCCTGTGATTATCATGTTAAATAAGACCTAACCAAGGTAAGATACAATATACTCCTCACTCAATTTGAAGTTTTTAAGATGCTTAAATCAACGGGGTTTAAAAAAACCTCAACATTAGGTAGGAAAATGCAAAAGATAGAGAAAGTGCAGCAAGAAAGGAAAACATAGGCTTGATCACTATAGAAGGATAAAGAAAATGCAGGAAATTCATAAGATTGTCTGGCTTTTTTCTTTTCAAAGCAATATCAATTTTTGTAGATAAAAGTAAATTAGTTGTCTTATTTCTTTGCTCATAGTAGGCACTCAATTCATTTAAAACATTCCCAGCAAACGCATTGTGAATAAAATTCTATTTGGCAGTCTGATACTTTGAAAGTTAGTTTTATCATTCAGACATTTAAATCAAAACAATAGCAATATATACTATATTGCGAGGTCTTTATATGTATTTGATTATTTTACATATAATATTATAGTAAATTATTAGTGCATATATCTTTCCACCCTACCAGACCAGGACCTTTTTGTGGATAATCATCTTGTTTTCATCATCTCTGTGTCACAAAAAATTTCTTATGAATAGTAGGTACTCAGTGTTGAATAAATGGTTGGTAATGACAGTCATTTTATTTTCTATTGTTATAAAGGTGAGGGTTGAAGTTCCTGTAATCATACATGTTTCTGGTAAAAGATGAAAGTAGAGCCACCATCCATTAAAAATATGATTACCTACACATCAAGCAACAACATAATAATACTTTTATCTCCATCATCAAAATATATATAATTAGTTTCCAGACTGCACATGTCTAATAAGATGATTCCACTATTTAGAGGACCTTTAACTCTACCAGAATGTCATGGAAATAGATTCATACATGATTTTCTAGATCATTTCAATAACACATTAGAAATATAACTCATGCTTCACTTGTAATTAGAAAACATACCTAAGTGCAGTGCCTATCAACTTTACTAATATTTCACTGTTTATCATAAATGAGACCTACACAATTATATAAAATAAAATCACATAAAAATTTTCAATCATGTTCCAGGGTGCATACATGTTAGTAAATCAAGCTGATATTCTACCACCTACATATGAAAATTAATTAGTAGGCCTAAAACCAAATCACATCATTCTAATGTTTTGTTTTGTTTCTAAAATTTGTTTCAAATAACCATTTGTATTTTTTTCACCTGATAGTATAGAATTTCACTGCTCCAGTTTGGTTGATAAAGTAACTACTATATGTATCTTTTCAGGTATGAATAATTGCATTTGTAGTCACAATAATTGTACCAGAGGAACCAATAAAAATAAATTATAACCACTTTAGAGATGGCTTTTGACATAACTGTAGCAGAAAAATGGGGGAGGGCCCTGCTATGATAGTGCTTCAATATAATTTATGTAAATGAACACTGCATATAAAAACAGTAATATTTTAAACCTATTTTTAATTATTATATTACTTTCAATGAAACCCTGGTATAATTGTGAACATTATTTCTTAGAAGTCAATGGACAATACTAAAGACATTAATAATGTCAGCAAATACACAGTTTTGACTGAAAATAAAAATCTACAGTATAAACAAAACCATTATTTAAAAACATGGAAATATATTTCACATTCAAGTTGTTACAATAAGAGCTGGCCAAGCTGCTCACTTTCTTCTCAAAATGGGATGAAACTAATACAACTACCATCATGAACATTTTGCAGAAATATAATGCTTACAAGTAATAAAATTAATTTTCAGAAAGAATACTATATTCTTGGCTTCAAATTTAAGTAAAAAAAAAATAATGGCAGGAATGGATAGTTAGGTAGATAATGAAATAATCTCACCTATTACTTTCTAAGCCAAAGGATCTTTTAATATGTATATTTAATGTTGCAACTGTTTATACATACAGAAAAAAAAGAAAATGCCAAATGTATGAATTCATTCATACGGTGAGCATAGATATAATGTATACAATTTTCAGTTGACCTTTATGTAGCTCCAGGCCCAAACTATAGCATCTTTTATATCCAGTGGTTCTCAACCTTTCTAATGCCGCGACCCTTTAATACAGTTCCTCATGTTGTGGTGACCCCCAGCCATAAAATTATTTTCGTTGCTATTTCATAACTGTAATTTTGCTACTGCTATGAATCGAAATGTAAATATCTGATATGCTATATGTGTTTTCCGATAGTCGGGAACCACAGGTTGAGAACCACTGAACAATCCATGTCCATTATTTCTTCAAACTTTTTTTTCAAAAAAGTTTCTCTATGAAAGGTAAGTGCAGGATTTTCTTTTTTTACTTTTTGGCACTTATGAATAATGTATACTATTTGTTCATAACTTAGAGATCCTCTTAATTGCATATGCATTTCCACAGATGAATTATGAGCCTTGTGGGTATGAAATGGCTGGTATGATGTGTCTGTATAAAACAGTGATTTAGTAAATGTTTAAGAAAGAGCATGTGTTCACCACTCCTGTTTGACATAGTACTGGAAGTGCTAGCCGTAACAATCAGACAAGAAGAAGAAATAAAAGGTATCCAAATTGGAAAAGAAGTTAAACTGTCATTATTCGCAGATGACATGATATTGTACGTAGAAAACCCTAAAGACTCCATCAAAAAGCTACTAGACTTAATAAATGAATTCAGCAATGTGGCAGGATACAAAATTAACACCCAGAAATCTATGGCTTTTGTATACACCAATAAGGAACTCACAGAAAGAGAAATGAAAAAAGCAATCCCATTTACCATTGCAACAAAAAAATTAAGGTACCTAGGAATAAATTTAACTAAGGAGGTAAAAGACCTGTACTTGGAAAACTACAGGATATTGAAAAAAGAGATAGAGGAAGACATAAACAAATGGAAGAATATACCGTGTTCATGGATTGGTAGAATCAACATCATTAAAATGTCTATATTACCCAAAGCAATCTATAGATTCAATGCAATCCCCATTAAGATACCTATACACCTTTTTAGTGTATAAGATGATGGTCAACCAACTGAGGCACACAGGCCAGGGTGGGTTTTCTATTTTTCATTAGATAAAATATTTAGTTTAGCCAACAAATCATACTTAAATCAAATAATAAAATATCAAAGTGTAATATTTCTTTGATTATAATGGATTATATTAAGAAAATTTAAGTGATCTAAATGGCATTTAATAATTATATTTTAAAAGAAAGTATCACATGATTTCTGTCCTATCATCTGCACAGTTTATGAAATATTTTCCATGATACATAAATAGCAGAAGTATTCAACTTCATGGTCAAAACTGTGTTGGACGAACAATATATAATGAAGGACACAGGCTGGTATGTTTAAGGTCTTATTGTTAACATTAGCAGTAAAACTCTTTCCCTATGTAGTGTAGAACTTGTATGATCAACTAGTAAAACAATGTGCTGATGAAGACAAGTTTTGGGAATTCAAAAATCAAATAGGCCAGTTAACTATATAAAAATGTACTTTGTTTCTTGTTCACACATTGTACATTTCCTCCCAGTCAGTTATCTGAAAAGTAGCCATGAAGGGAACTTGGAAAACAAAAGTTTGTGAATAGCTCACTGTGAGCACTGATTATGAGTCAATAGTATCAGCAGAAATATGCAGCACTTGAAGGTGAAGACAGCCCTGGAATTGATAAGGCATCTTTCCTTGAAATAAACATAACATTCTTCTACTCTTGTAAGAGCTCGCCATGTGTGGCTGCTTTTATTTGCGTCAATTTCACTCTTAAGTCATAATTCTTTATAGCTAAATTTGACATTTTCAGCAAGAATCACAGCATGAATAGTCCCTGTGTTCTCCTTAGGTTTTACCTTTACCCTATCAAGGAACTTGAAATAATTAAAAAATAATGTTCTTCAAAATGATTGATTGTATCAAACTAGTCTCTGTTGGCTTGCAACTTTTTTGACTCCTCAGCTCATCACTATTCCACATACTCTCCATATTGTCAGATCTTCTCTCTATGATTAATTGATCAAAAACAATGACAACCATAAAAGTGTAGACTGCACAAACTCTGTGCCCTTATTATTTTTGGCAAAGCACATTTTCTTGGATAAGTGAACATATGTGAAGTAATAAATCTATAAAGATGGTTTATGAGGTATTGCTGCAAAAATCAAATTATGTCACAATTTATGCATAAAATGATAAATGCTCACTAAGGTGTTTTTCTTTGTTTTCTTTTGGGATGGTAGTGTGGTTTGCTGTTTGTTTTGTTTTTAATTTTGAAGGAGACAAAAGGAGATGTTTCTTGGTTAGAAGTTTGCTTTTGGTGCAGAAAGTGCTAACATAACCATTATGGCTAAATGAACGCCCAATAACTGACCCTAAAATGGAATATTTTGGAGAGTTTAGTAGGTAATGAAAACTGACAGAGAAATTACAGTTGTGGGGCATGAATCCTAGGAGTAAATGGCTAAGTTCTATATAGGAATGTGATGGTGGCTAAACACATACGAGTATTGGGCACTTGAAATGTGGCTAGTCCAAATTAATATATGCTGTCAGTGTGAAATACACTCCAGGCTCCAAAGACTTCGTATGAAAAAGAGACTGTAAAATGTCTTATGCTAGGCACATAGTAGGCAGTTTTAGTACTTGAAGAAAATGAAAAAAAAGGGAAGGGAATTTAATATGATGTTTGCTTGCAGTGGGTGGGATGCTCTTTTAGATGACATGCTCAAAAAGGTTTTCCCTGAGCCCTAACTGGTTTGGCTCAGTGGATAGAGCATCGGCCTGTGGACTGAAGGGTCCCGGGTTTGATTCATGTCAAGGGCATATGCCCAGGTTGTGGGCTTGATCCCCAGTAGGGGGTGTGCAGGG
>NW_005364953.1:4307663-4314014 GCF_000412655.1 Myotis brandtii
ATATATGTTAAAAAGTAATGTTTTCCCTGAGGAGGAAACATTTGAGTAGAGACCTGAATGTAGGACCAAGTGATGCAAAAATGTGAAAGGAACATGTTTCAAAGCAGAAGTGTGTACCCCATTAGGCTTTCCCTAATTGTAAATCAAATCCACATGGAGTGATTATTTTTGTAAACATATAACTTTATTTTTGTACATTCCATGAGAGTAAGGGCTATATCCGCAGTTTCTAGAACATTACAGTACCTGATAAAGAGTAGGTATTCTGTATTTGCCAAATGAATGAATGAACCATCCTCTCATCAACCAATATGTATTGAATCACTTCATGTTGATTAAACATGTTAGGCACTGTGGAAAACATAAGATGTATTAGACAAATCAGTGATCTCACACTGCTTGTAGTTGCCAAAGCAGAAAAAACAATGCATAAGAAAGCTAATAATATCCCAAGAAAACAGAAACACCAATCAGAAAGGATATATGTACCCCTATGTTCATAGCAGCACAATTTACAATAGCTAAGATTTGGAAACAGCCTAAATGCCCATCAGCAGATGAGTGGATTAGAAAACTATGGTACATCTACACAATGGAATACTACGCTGCTATAAAAAAGAAGGAATTCTTAGGTACATCTACACAATGGATTACTATGCTGCTATAAAAAAGAAGGAATCCTTACCATTTGCAACAGCATGGATGGACATGGAGGACATTATGCTAAGTGAAATAAGCCAGTCAGATAAAGATAAATATCACATGATCTCACTCATTTATGTATAATAAAGAACATTATAAACTGATGAACAAAAATACAGAGGCAGAGAAGCATTGAATGGATTGTCAAATGACAGCGGGAAGGCTGGGGAGGGTTGGGGGGAGGGGGGAGTAAGAGATCAACCAAAGGACTTGTATGCATGCATATAAGCATAACCAATGGACGCAAGACACTGGGAGGGGGGTGAGGGCATGTGCCGAGGGGTAGGGGAGGCTGGGCGAAGGTCAATTGAGAAAAAAAAGGAGACATATGTACTACTATTTGTAATACTTTAAATAATAAAAAAAATTAAAAAAAGCTAATAATGCCAGGCAGTTTGAGGAAAGGAAACAATAAGTGGCTATAGGAGCTCAGAGTATGTAAAGACTGGTATGTAGATGTCACTGTAAAGATGGAAGATGAAGTGAGTTGGTACTTAAGCTGGCAACCTGGGAGGTGTGAGCGCTCTAGGGGAAGTGAGCTTCATGAGTAAATAAGAACCTCAAATATTTTCTCAAACATGCATATAGCTTTCCAGTTTACAAAGCACTTTCACACCTATTTAATCACTTATTTCTCATACTAAATTTTGAGGTCAACAGAGAAGGGACTGATGTCAAAGTATATTTTTAGGAAAGTGAGGCCACTTGACTGGAGTTGAAAGTAAAATGCATGTTTTCTAATTCTTGTTCTTAATCCTCACCTGAGGATATCTTTTCCATTGATTTTTTTTTAGAGAGACTGGAAGGGAGGGAGGGAAGGGGAGAGAGAGAAATATCCATGTGAGAGAGACACATCATTGGTTGCCTCCCGCCCACACCCTGACCAGGGCTGGGAGCAAACCTGTGACCAAAATAAGTGCCCTTGTCCAGGAATCAAACCCCAAACCCTTCAGTTGGCTGGCCAATGCTCTAACCACTGAGAACACTGGCCAGGGCCATGTTTTCTGATTTTTAGTCTAGGGCTCTGTCCTCAATGCCAAGAGTTAAAGGGTAGAGCTATTACACAGCTGGGATCTTGTCTCTAACTACAATTATGAGGTGTTTCTCCTGGACATGTTTGGTTAACTGTGGCTAATTGTGTTTCTATTACCGGTGTTTATTTATGTTTATCTAATCTCCGTATTAGATTAAGCACCTCCACAAGGGTTGGGTTATGACCCCTATTTCCTTTGTAATTTCCACAGAACATAGCACAGTTGAGAGGTGTTGATTTTCCTATCTCTATTTTAAAGCAATATCATGAGAAAGGAAAACATAATAAATTCTATCAAAATATATTATAAATTAAATTATTTATAGATTAAGCTACAAAAATATATACTCACAAAACACATAGTTTACATTATTTTATTAAAAGGACATGATTACCTACTGCCAGTGACTACTTGGAGCTTTAAATATCTATCTATCTATCTATCTATCTATCTATCTATCTATCTATGGACATATAATATCCTCATCACAGATTGAAGGTCACAGAAACTAACAATTTAATTACAAGATTTTATAAACAAGAGGATATGTTTTTATTGTACTAATCAAACACCAAATTACTTAGTTAATAGTCTACACAAAAAAGAAAATATGCCGAAGCCGGTCATTTATATACTTTTTTTCTCATCTGCTCTTATTTTTATTTTTTTAAATAAACTTTTATTGTTGATAGTATTACAGATACTATACCCTCCCCCCCCTTTTTATGCCCATCCTCTGAGCCCCAATCCCCCCACAGGTCTTCACTGCCCATTGCCCATGTCCATTGGCTATGCCTATCCTATTAATAAAAGCCTATGTGGTCGTCATGCCCTCACACTGTGACGCCCTCACGCAACAATGAGTGATCACCAGGAGTCTGCGTGCACAGCGGGCGTGTGTGGGTGGGCGGGGGCTTGATGCTGCATGTGTGGCACAGAGGCGAGTGCCATGGCTCCACGCTGTGAGGCCTGGGGGTCCCACCGCTCCGCATGGCATGGAAGCAGGACCCCCGGCTTCGGGCAACTTTTTTGGGGCAATCCATCAAGGAGCCCCGGATGGGTGGGCGGGGCCTACCTCTTTGGGGTGTTGGATCACGGGACTCTTGCACTGTAAGAGGGCACAGTCCAGGCTGGGGGAATCCCCCCCGCCAAGTGCATGAATTTCATGTACCGGACCTCTAGTACATATATAAGCTCTTTGGTTTATCTCTTCTCATCCCCACTACCCCACATTGAGGTATGTCAGTCTGTTCCATGACTCCATGCTTCAGGTCTTATTTTGTTGGTCAATTCATTCTGCTCATTAGATTCCACAGATAAGTGAGATCTTGTTATATTTGTCTTTCTCAGATTGGTTTATTTCACTTAGCATAATATTTCCAAGTCCATCCATGCTGTCCCAAAGGGTAAAAGATCCCTCTTTTTTAATTGATATACTTATGAAGTGACCACTCCAATAAATTTAGCACCCATCTGTCTGATCTAGCTTCTTACTGTACATTAAGAACATCTTTTCTGCTCCATCCCGATTACATTTTTTCTAGCCTATGACATATTGGTGTTTATCCATTGAATATAATAAATTGAGTTTCAGTGCCTTTATTTTTTGAAATCTTTCCAAGTCATTTTTAAAGGTAAGAAGACCTCAGTATTTTTAGTAGACATTCTGAGCAAGAACAGATGCCATGTGATGTATAGACCACTCTGAATTAGGGAAGATCAGCATGACACTTTGGCCTCTGAGTGGTTAAATGTAATGTTAGGGACACTTATCTAAATGGATAGTTATGTAAAGCTAATGCTTTTGCTTGATTACTATTCTGTCTCTTTCAGCAGGTAGTCTCTTTTCTGAAAAAGTTTATAAGCATCACCAAAAAGTATACTAAAGAATACAATTGATTAATGTAACATATTTGAGTTTCTTCCTACCACTCTCTCAACAACATGTCATAGAGAGGCAGTTCCAGACACAGTGAATTAAATTTAAATTACACAACTTTGGCTAGAAAAGTGTTCAGTTAATTCAGCTTCCGAAATGAAACTATTTCTTTAATGTCCAGGGTTATTAGGAAGAGACCATTTGGTAGGTTAGAAAGTAGAGAACACCGATGTAGTTTATTATTTTTTTCTCAGTTGCAGGGAGTCTTTCCCTTACCTACCGTTAATGGTGGAATTTGCTGCACACTCACCTGCTATCACTTTTTAAAATATAGCACAATTAAATATCAGTATGGGGAAAAGATATAAGAAGATACATAAACTTAGTCTGAAATATTACATCTCTGATAAGAACAGCGTTCTTTTTTTAAAAAAATATATTTTATTGATTTTTTACAGAGAGGAAGGGAGAGGGATAGAGAGTTAGAAATATCGATGAGAGAGAAACATCGATCAGCTGCCTCCTGCACACTCCCTACTGGGGATGTGCCTGCAACCAAGGTACATGCCCTTGACAGGAATCGAACCTGGGACCCTTGAGTCTGCAGGCTGATGCTCTATCCACTGAGCCAAACCGGTTAGGGCCAGCATTCTTTTTTAAAAAAATTTTTTTTATTGATTTCAGAGAGGAAGGGAGAGATGGAAACATCAATGATAAAAGAGAATCATTGATTGGCTGCCTCCTACAAGCCCACCGATGGGGATCAAGTCCACAACTCGGGCATGTGACCTGACCAGGAATCAAACCATAACCTGGTTCATAGGTCGATGCTCAATCACTGAGCCATGTCGACCAGGCAAGAACAGCATCCTTAGGCTTACTAGTATTCCTCATGCTAAATAACTTCGTTGAAAGCTGATTCATTCTTATGAACACACCTATAAATCTCTACTAGGACAAATCTGCTTTGTGAAGAAAAGATCAACTCCCACAGTGAAAATAGCATGCCCATTATGAATTTGATACCCACAGAGAAACCCTTGATCTACTCTAAAATTTCTATTAAAACTTTGTTTCTAAACAGAATTAGTCTATCTGGCTATACATGTGGAAAGAAAAGAAAAATAAATATTATCTCAAGCAAATGAGATAAAAATAAAAAGCAGGAACAGAACATCTTGTCTTCATATAAAATGTTACATAAGGTACTGCTAAACTAAATAACCTTGCCCTAATTTTCACACTTGACTTGAAAGCAAAGAAAAAAACAGTGTCTTTCTTTTAATCCATGTCTAGGATGCTTCTCCTATTTCTTTTTTTCTTTTTCTTTTGGCAGATTAGTAACAAATTATTCCTATATTTTAGACATTGTAATTCAGGTTAGAGTCATATTACATATTATTTTAGAATCATGAATAAAACTGAATTAAAATATGATTTTAAAGTAACACAAAAGATATAAGCCACAACTTGGCTAGAGGTATAACATTAATATTTGACTATACAGTGGGGCCTTGACTTACGAGTGTCCCGACTAATGAGTTTTTCAAGATATGAGCCGTCTCTCAGCCGATTTTTTGCTTTCAGTTTCGAGCTAAAATTCGGGTTATGAGCCAGCTTCAGATACCCCACCGCTAGTTGGCGCAGCGAACGTCACAGTGAACGCCACAACATCAGCCCAGCATCACGTGTCTCACTTGTTCACTGTTGATTTGACATATGAGTAATTTGAGTTACGAGCTCCGTCACAGAACGAATTAAACTCATAAGTCAAGGCCCCACTGTACATTTGTCAACTTGGACTCTAAAACTCTTTTCAAACCTTGAATTAGGAAAAAACCATGTCTATAGCTGATGTTAAAGAACAGGAAATTACTTCCACATTAGGTTTTCTTTATTTCCTTTTTCTTTTTTTTTTTTTTAGGACTTTAGGTGCAGAGAGTTGAGGTATTCATTGCACACTCTCATCATCAATCTATACAAGGCAACTCTCCTATTTATTTCCCCTATTCATTGCTGATCTCCATTTCTATTCCCCCACTGGCTCCCACTCTAATATGTTTAATATATTCGATTCCCTTTAACACATTTGTTATTTTAAGCACTGTTGTGTGTAATTGTTTAATATATTAAATGATAGTGTGTTATAGAGCTTATTTAAATTTTTTAATTCAAGCACACTTTCTAATTTTTAAAATACTATCCTATCTAATAAAAGAGAAACATGGTAATTAGCCGTAACTTCGCTACCCTTCCCATTGGCTAATCAGGGCGATATGCAAATTAACTGCCAGCCAAGATGGCGGCCGGTAGCCAGGCAGTGAAGCGAACAGGAGGCTTGCTTGCTCCATGATGGAGGAAGCCAAGGTTCCCCGCCTTCCACTGCTGGGCTCTGAGCTGCAGTTTAAGAAACTTGTAGCAATTATAGAAGCAAAAAAAAACCCCAGATACCTGCTTTCAGCCGTCAGAGCTGGAGCGAGCAGGACCGAAACAGTGTTACAATTATAGAACCCAAACAAACCAGATACCTGCTTTCAGCAGCCGAGGCCTCAAGCTGGAGCCGGCCTCAGAGCTAAAGCTGGCTTTCAGCTCCAGTGACAGCCATAGAAGGTAAATAAATCCCAGAATAAAAGAAAAAAGAAAAAAAAGACAGGATGGGAGCTTCAGTTGCCCGCCAGCCTGAAAACGGCCCTCAGCCCCTCACCCAGACTGGCCAGGCACCCCAGTGGGGACCCC
>NW_005364953.1:4314985-4321182 GCF_000412655.1 Myotis brandtii
CCCCCGCCAGTGCACAAATTTTTGTGCACCGGGCCTCTAGTATATATATAAAACCCTATTATGCAGACAGACTGAATGGCAGAACAACCAAACAACCAGTCACTATGATGTGTGCTGACCACCATGAGGTGCGTTCAGAACATGGTGGGTGTTGGCAGCAGGCATCAGAGCACGGAACATGGCGGGCATCTTCTGTGGCAGGATGGTTGAGCAGGTGAGCAAGGGCACTAGATCAAGGCAGGGTGCCAGTCGCTGTCATCAGGGCGAGCCTTTGGTGGTTACTGAAAATTCTTTGCTCCCGCACACTGTGGTCCCACCTGGCACTCACACCTGCTGCTGGTGCCTGCCCCGCTTGCACCCACTGCCAGTGCTGGAGCCGCTGCTCACACCTGCTTTGTGCCTGGCGCTGGCTCTGATTGCTCGGTGCCGTCAGCAGGTGCAAGCAATGGCTGCTGGCTCCAGTCGCCCCTCAGGGCTTCTCCACCTTCCCCTGCTCCTGAGCGTCAATTGGGGCCAGTAGCAGTCTCTCACACCTGCTGCCGGTGACTGCCCCACTTGCACCTGCAGCCGGCTCCAGAGCTGCCACTTGCATCTGCTGCCGGCACTGGTCCCAATCGCTCGGCACTGTCAGTGGGTGTGAGCAGTGGCTGCCAGCCCTGATCACCGCTGAGGGCTTCTCCACCTCCCCCTGCTCCTGAGAGGGAATTGGGGAAGCAGCCACCACTTGCACTTGCTGATGGCACCGGCCCTGCTCACACCTGCTGCTTTCACTAGCCCTAATCAATCCGCACCATCAGTGGGTGCGAGTGGAGCTGGCGCTGTCAGCATGTAGGAGCAGTGGCAGTGGGAGCAGGGCTGCCGGCAGACAGGGGACCAGGGGCTGTGGTGGAGGGGCTGGAGGGGCATGGAGGATGGGCCAAGACCCGTCCCTGTGCCTACCACAGCCTTGCAGCCCGTAGTTCCTTTCAAGGTGCACATATTCGTGCACTGGGCCCCTAGTTTAAAAATAAAAAGCATATATACTTAAGGTACACAGCATGAAGATTTGATATACATATATATAGTGAAATGATTACCACAGTAAAGCTAACAACATATCATTTCTTCACATAATTATGATTTTTTGTGGGTAATGAGAATACCCAAAATCTACTCTCTTAAATTTCCAGGACTCAATATAGTGTTATTAACTATAGTCATCATGCTTTACATTAGAGCTCTAGCTTTTCATCTTACAGAACTGTAGCTTTGTAACCTTTGACCAACATTTCCCCATTTCTCCCACCTCACTGCACCTGGTAACCACCATTCTATTTTCTGCTTCAATGTGTTTGATTTTTTTTTTATTTACATTACACATGTAAGGGAGATCATGCAGTTTTTTTTTCTTTTTGTGTCTGACGTATTCCACTTAGCATTATGTACTCCAAGAACAGATGAACGAAAAGTTGCTGAACACAAATCATCAGGTAAATGCAAATCTAAACCACAATGAGAAATCACTTCATATCCATTAGGATGGCAATTATAAAAAAGACAAGAGATAAGTGTTGAAGAGGATGTGGAGAAAAGGGAACCCTTGGGCACTGTTGGTGAGAATGTAAATTGATGCAACCATTATGGAAAACAGTATGGAGGTTTGTAAAAAATCTAAAACTACAACTATCAAATGATCTAGTAATTTGTCTTCTGGGTACATACTCAAAGGAAATGAAATCACAATCTCAAAGAGATATCTATGCTTCCATGTTCAACTCAGCATTATTCACCCTAGCCAAGACATGAAAACAACCTAAATGTTTGTTGACAAATAAGAAATTGTGATATATATAAACAATGGAATATTATTCTGCTTTTAAAAATAAGATCTTCAGAAGGAGATCTGACTTTGGGTGGTGAACATACAATACACAGATGATGTATTATAGAGTTGTATACTTGAAACCTATATAATTTTATTAACCAATGTCATCCCAATAAATTCATTAAAAATTAAAAAGTTAAGAAAAATGACAAAGAAGGAGATTTTATAGAGAAAAGACTGATGGTTGCCAGAGGTGATGGATATGGGGGAGTGTGTGAAAAAGGTGAAGGGATTAAGAAGTACAGATTGGTAGTTACAAAATAGTCATGAGATGTAAAGTACAACATAGGGAATATAGTCAATAATCCTATAAAATAAAAGCCTAACATGCTAAGTTTCCGGTTGTTCGGTCATCCATTCAATCAAGCCGTAATCTATATATATATAAAAGCCTAAGTGACCAGTCAACTGGTCAATTGGTGGTGGCAGGCACAGTGGGGCCAGGAGGAGCGGGAGTGGTGTGGTGCCTGGCCCGGGCTCGGGCTCCTCCCCAGGCTGCCTGCCTCTTCACACACTACTACATCCCTCGGGGAATGTTGGACTGCTGGTTTCGGCCAATCCCCGCAGGCCACGCCAAGGGACCTGGACCTCTAGTATGCTAATGATATGCTAAGGCCGCTCAACTGCTCACTATGACGTGCACTGACCACCAGGGGGCAGACAGTTGACCGGTCGACCATTTGCTATGACGTGCACTGACCACCAGGGCATAGATGCTTTGACCAGTAGCTTAGCTGATGCTGGGGTCTGGATGATCAGAACTGAACAAGATGGGCCAGACATGCCCTGGAGCCCTCCTGTGGTCCCTCCCCAGCTGGCCAACCTCCTGCATTCCTCCCTGGCCCCGATTGTGCATTGGTGGGGTCCCTCAGCCTGGCCTGTGCCTTCTCGCAATCCAGGACCCCTTGTGGGATGTTGGAGAGCCTGTTTTGGCCCAACAGCAGAACAACCAGTTGCTGATGCACACTGACCACCAGGGGACACATGCTCAAGGCAGAAGCTGCCCCCTGGTGGTCAGTGTGCTTCCACAGAGGGAGCACTGCTCAGAAGCCGGGCTCATGGCTGACAAGCTCAGCGGCAGTGGTAGGAGCCTCTCCTGCCTCTGTGGCAACACTAAGGATGTCTGACTGCCGGCTTAGGCCCAGTGGGCCTAAGCCATCAGATGGACATCCCCCAATGGCTCCTGGACTGCAAAAGGGTGCAGTCCGGGCTAAGGAACCCTCCCAAGTGCACGAATTTCGTGCACCAGACCTCCAGTATTGTAATAACTATGTATGGTGCCAGGTGAGTACTGGAAATATCAGGGGGAACACTTTATAAAATATATGATTGTCTAACCAATATGCTGTACACCAGAAACCAATACAAAATAATATTGAATGTAAACTCCAATTGAAAGATAAAATTTAAAAAAAAATCATTACTTGTCAAGCAAAAAATTTAAAAAGGTGTTGCCTTTTGCATTGATGTGGATGACACTTTCTAATTTTGTAAGAAATGTAGTATTCCCTTTTATTTTTGAACATTTTTATTATTTTGAAATTATTTTCAACATAATATTAATTTAGTATATGATAAATAATTAAAATACATTTAGAATTCTCAAGCATACAGTGAAGTTGAATGAATTTTACAGTGAACACACATATTCACCACCTAGGTTTAACAAATAATATTTTACTGTACATGGTTTATCACATATCTATCCATATTTTCAAACTTTACCAATCTATCAATCCGTTGTACTTTTGGAATATTATAAAATAAATTATATACCTAAGTATACTTCACCCTAAATACTTCAGAATGTATACTAGCTAGGGTTCAATATTTAACAATATTGTTTTCTGCTTAAAATTTACATAAATGAAACACATAAATCTTAAGTGTATGTTTGTATGACAGACCCATACATCTTTATAATACAAACCCCACTGAAGATATAGAACATTACCACTACCAGAAATTTCCCTCATGCTCCTTCCACATAAATCCTTACTAGTACTCCCAACCTCTATTATTCTTACCTTTCTCACACGTAAAATAATTTTGCCTATTTTAGAATGTCATATAAATAAAGTAACATAGTATATAGTCTTTTATATAAGGTTTATTTTACTCAGAACTTCGTGTCTTTTTTCATCACTGAGTACTATTCTAGAGTATAAACAAAGTATAAGCATTTGTTCATCCATTCTCCTGTTGATGAACAACTGGATACTTTACAGATTTGGGCTATTATGAATAAGCTTTTTATGAAAAATCATTGTACAACTATTTTTGTGGACATATACTTTCATTATTTTTGTGAAATACCTAGGAGTGGAAGTAATTGGTGATATTTTCTTAAGAAACAATTATTTACTTTGCTTTTGTTCTCTATTTTTAAAAAATTTCTATTTCCTTCATATCTGCTCCCGTTATTATTTCCTTTGTTCTCAATTTACTTCATTTTTTTTCTTCCTTCTATGTTGGAATCTTAGGTCACTGATTTTATAATTTTCTTTTCTTTCTAATATATGTATTTACTGCTCAACATTTTCTTCTGAGCACTGCTTTAGCTATAATCCATAAATTTTCTGTAATTGTAGGCTTAGATTTCTTTCTCTTTCTCTTTTGTGTTTCTAGTATTGGTTGTTGCTTTGTGGTTACCATAAGGCTTACATAAAAATCTTACATTTATAAGCTGATAACAATTGACTTCACACACATACTAACGCTCTCAAATAAATGACATGCAAACTTAGTTCCAAATTTGGAATTCCTGAAGAGATTATCAACATTTAGTTTTAAGAAATTAAGTATCTCGAATACATGACACTTGACTATTCTGTAAGAACATCTAGCTCAGTTTTCTTATTGAACTCAGAAGATACAAAATTTAGGGAAATAAATATTCTCTCTTCTGAAATTATTTTGATATAATTTATTCAATAGACATTTATGGAATATCAACTGTGTGTCAGATATGTAGACTAATATGGGTGGGTTCCTCCCCTTTATCTTTGTCTAATAATGTTCAGATAGGGAAAATACTTTTACTGGAACTAGTAGCATTAGTCATAAGATAATCTTCCCTGTGCCCTTGAAGTGGAAAAAACTGCCATAAGCATGTTATGGCAGAACCTTCCAAGCCACCTCAAAACCAACCATGTCTTTGCATACTTTTTTTTCAGTTTTCTTTACATACTTGACCACAACTTACTTAGAGATAAATGCCCAAAGAGTGCAATGTTTTCTATTTAATGCGCATAGGCATTCAGAGTAGGCTGAATAATAAAATTATAAATTTAATTTTCTATTATTCTGGTACTTTATTTTTTTAAAATAGTTTCCCGTGGTTGGCAAACTGCGGCTCGCGAGCCACATGCGGCTCTTTGGCCCCTTGAGTGTGGCTCTTCCTAAGCCTTAGGAGTACCCTAATTAAGGTAATAACAATGTACCTACCTATATAGTTTAAGTTTAAAAAATTTGGCTCTCAAAAGAAATTTCAATCATTGTACTGTTGATATTTGGCTCTGTTGACTAATGAGTTTGCTGACCACTGGTTTATACTATTTATTTGTATAATTAAGAGATACATTCATTGTACAGATTCACCTCAGTCTATTTGAATTTGGCTTCCTCTCAATCATGAACTTAGTGAAAAACTAAGAATATAATATAATCACCATTCCTTCATCAAGAGTTCAACATCTTTTAAAATGCTTTATGTAGAAAATGAGTATTTAGTTTTATCCAAAGGAAAGTGGTCAAAATGACTCCAAGAAATGTCATCAAAGTAAAGGACTGCCTTGTGTTCATTCTCTCTCTCTCTCTCTCTCTCTCTCTCTCTCTCTCATTGCTTGTAATAAATTCCCCAGAGCAATCTATAGCTATACAGCTGTCGGTTTTTCTGATGTAGATAAAGTCATATCAAACCATCACAGATTTCTTATCATAAAATTACACTTGAACATTTCCTTCATTCAACTGCTAGTTCTCTTAGCTAATTCCAAAATATAAGTGCTTGTTCAATCCTCCTGATGAACTTATAATGGATGGATACTTGTTCAGATCTTGCCATAAGCAATACAGTTCATAACAGATCTTCAACTTTGAACTGAAAATGTCCATCATTTGTCATTGGAAATCTATTGTGTTTAGAGAAAGTTTATTGACCTTTGAAGTTTTATTAAAACTTTGATTTTTCTTTTCTCATTTCTTTCTGTGTGATGTAAAGTTCAATTAAAATTATAAGTATTTGGCAACCTTTAATCAATGCAGCTTCAGTTGTATGGGTTTACTTTTAGGAGATAAACATTATTTTTAACTGCCATAATAATGCTTGTCT
>NW_005364953.1:4321334-4324154 GCF_000412655.1 Myotis brandtii
CACAGAATTATTGCAAATGTTTCGTAACATTCTAGATACAACCTTTCCTTAGAACTAGTTTGAAAAATGGATAGTTCAAATCTTTCATTACACTTACATTTCCCACTGAATGTCAAACGTGAGAAATGTTTGCCCCTTCTCTCCAAGTCAAATCATACCTTGGGTAAATGACTGCCCCCTTCCCATTGACTTAATGTGAATGAAATGCAACTTTTTCTATTCTTAAAATGAATGAATATACTTTCTTTATAACTAGAGGCCTGGTGCATGAAATTTGTGCACAGGTGGGGTCCCTAGGCCTGGCTGGTGATCAGGGCCAATCAGGGCCAGGCCGATTTGGGCTGGGCTGATTGGGGCCTGCCAGCAGAAAGGGAAGGCCGGGGGGAGGGACCGTGGGAGGTTGGCCGCCGGCCCCAGGAGGGAGCCAGCCCTAGGCCCCCCTTGGAAAGGGGCTGCATCAGCCGCCACTCATCCCTGGTTCCTCATCCCAGCCTGGGGCCTGGCCCTGATCGGGCGATCGGGGCCTGCTGGCTGGGGTGGAGGGACTGCATGAGGTTGGCCAGACAGAGGAGGTTGGCTTTGGAAGCACACTGACCACCAGGGGGAAGCTTCTGTGTTGAGTATCTGTCCCCTGGTGGTCTGTGCGCATCATAACAACCAGTCATTCTGGTTGTTCTGGTCATTTGGTCATAATGGTCGCTTAGGCTTTTATATATATAGATTGTATTGATGATAAAGACACAAGAGACTTATGGAAAATACACTTTACCAGTAAGTGTATTTCACAGTTATGAAGGTCCTAATGACTGCTATATGTCCCTATCTGAACCTATTGCACTTTCTAAACGTGCCTGATCCTCTGACTAGACTCAATTTCTTAGTTGTTAAGGTGATATATAGTATCCAGAAGTTTGGATATAGCTTTGGATATTAAAAAATACAGTGTCAGGAATCAGGGAAGAATTTTTATCAAAATCCCCTCTTGGACACAGTGTAAAGTAAAGAGCACAGGCTTTGTAAATCAGATAGACTATGGTTTGGGGGCCCGAGTCTACCACTTAATAGCTGTGAACTTAGGCAAGCAAGTTACTAACATTTTTGAGCCTCAGTCTCTTTATGAGTAAAATGATGATAGTAATATTTACCTCACAAGTATTGTAAGAACAAAATGGAATAATGTGTGTATTAAATGTATAGTATAGTACCTTGTATATCATAAGCAGTTAATAGATCATTGTTTTATATACTATTTGGTCTAGTAATTTTTCATTACATGTATTATTGTTCAGTTGAGCTCATTCCATTGAACATTAAATATTTACAGATCATCAGAACCTGTGATAAGAAAAACTCTGGTAATACAAAGATAAATAAGACATGATTTTTCCTCAAAGATTTCACTGTCTATAATAATATAGACACATAAATAAACAATTCTAGTGCGTAGGATACATGAAATGACAGAGATACACTCATTTTATGGAAGTAGAACAAAAAGCGTGGTTTGAGGGAGGCAAGGGAAGACTTCTGAGTGGAAGTAAAACACACGAACTGAATCCTAAATATCTAAACCCTGCAGTATGATGAGGCTAATCTGGAACTGTGGATTAATTTTTCCCAAGGGAATGCACACCCTCTCTGAAGCCAGACTGTTTGGATTCAGCTCCACTACTTATTTGTTGTATGACTCAGGGCAAGTTACTGAACCTCTCTATCTCTCACTTCCCCATCAATAAAATAGAGATGATAATAATAGTCCCAAACTCAAACTCATAGGATTGTGAGTATTACAAGTGCTTAGAAAACAGTTTGATAAATAGTAAGGATCATATAAGTGTTATCTGTTCCTATTAAGATATCTTTAAAGCAGAAATAACAACAAAAAGCTAAACATATCCCATTTACATATATCCGGGCTGACAGAAATAAAAGTGGTTTCAAAATTGCCTACTGTATTAGCATGCAATTTTACCTAATTTACTAGTGATGGGCAATGTCAGCAATCAGGACAAAGTTGCATATAGGTACCTGACTCCAAATAATAGAGAATATTTAAAAATGAGAAATACCAGTGTAAAGAAGTGAGCTAAAAAATATGTTCTAATATATGTAGCCCAACTACTTAATATAACTTCACCTCATAAAAACTAAACTTCATAATCTAAGCATATAGTTCTAAGTAGACATGTACATATTAAAGCAATGACTTTCCACCTCTTGTCAGGTTCTTTGGCAATACTTCAGGAGTACGGCAAAAAGAAGTTGTTTCTTCTAACTACTGAATATTTGAATTGCCCATTCATTGCTTTTACCCAAATGACATATACTGGTTCTGTGTGGGGTTTTTTTAAATTGATTTATAAATTAAAATATTTTATGGCTTATATAATTTTATAATCACTTTTTAAACTTTTCATATATTACTTTTATTTCCCTTAAACCTTGTCATCGATTGCATCATGCTAATAAACATATCAAGTGACTTATATTGACAGCAAGATAATGTTATTTCTAAGCTGTTCTTTACAGAAGAAAAATGGTGAGATGAAACTTCTATCAAGGCTTATATGAAATGAGACAATTACTACTTTATTGAACATAGGTAGTTTTCTCAAAGGACAGTAATAAGAAATTTACTTTTATTCTGAAGATTCAGACTCAGAGCAATCTGTCCTTTTTTGATAATACGTATTTCAAATGTCATATACTTCTTTTTTTTAAAATTGTTTTATTGCTTAAAGTATTACAAAGAGTATTACATATGTCTCCTTTTTTCCCCCGCCCTTGACAATCCCCTGGCCTCCCCTACCCCCCAGTGTC
>NW_005364953.1:4324868-4327621 GCF_000412655.1 Myotis brandtii
TGCCCATTTTTTGATTGGATTGTTTATCTTCCTTTTGTTAAGTTGTATGAGTTCCCTATAAATGTTGGAGATTGAACCCTTATCGGTGATAACATTGGCTGTTGGTAAATGTTTCCCTCCATGTCCCGTGTGGATCAGGGTTCAGGACCTGGAAGCAGAGCCGCACACAAATGAAAGAGAAAATACACGAGATAATTTGGAAATATTGGGGGACCAGGCGAGTAAGTCCAACTCAGGAGGAAGGACTTCCACTGGTGCTCAGGCCTCACCAAGCTTTTATTGATCTGGGATACACCCATAGCATAGCCCTTAGGCAGGCGACCCCTGGCAACAGGCAGACTAGCCCATCAACAAGGATTTACATAATAATAAATGAAGAAGTTGCTTCAGCTACCACTGTCTGGACAAACAGAGGTGGCGCCTAGCTCTGACCTTTGCTAGGGCTTCAAAGGCACCCAGCCTTCAGGGGGGTTCTCTGTCTACACTTACCAGCTAGTAAAGACAATAAACAGTTTCCCACAATTGGCAAATATGTTCACCCATGCAGTGGGCTTTCTTGTTGTTTTGTTGATGGTTTCTTTTGCTGTGCAGAAGCTTTTTCTTTTGATGTATTATTTGTTTGAAAATAAACAAATGGGACTACATCAAATGTCATATACTTCTTCATTCATAACCCTACACATGCTATAATGTATCATGAAATACAGTATGTAAAAAGGTAATATGCAATTTTTTATTTATCCATTTCTGTGTAACAGATTACTCCCAAACTAAGCACTTTAATAAAGCAAATATATGTAATGTTACCTTCCTTCTGAGAGTCAGGAACCTGGAAGCAGTTTAGCTGGGTGGGTCTGCCTCAGAGTCTTTCATGAGAGTATAGTCAGACTGCTGTCTGTGGGCTACAGTCATCTCAAGGCTGGATAATCTACTTCAAGCTCACTACATGGCTGCTGACTGGCCTTTGTTCTTTGGTAACAATTAGCCAAAGGTATTAATTAATTTAATTCCTCAACTCGTGGACATCCCAGAAGGTGGCTCACAATATAACAGAGATCCTAAAGAGCATGGCAGGAAGGAAGCAAGAATACCAGAAGGTGGGGCTATCTTGGAAGCTGATTACCACACTATGTCTCAGAAATTGCATGACACATGGAGTATTAAACCTACAAAAAGTTCTCAGAAAACATCTAATAAGTCCTCTTGCTTTAAGGTAAAAGAGTATTTAAAATTTGCAAAACCTAGGATTGTGTTTTTTTTTATCTCTTTTAATTCCTTGGGATTGCCCTATCAAAATCATCCTTACTAACCCATTCTAGCTTTTTGCCCCCAGATGATCAATAAAATCTTATATTGAATTTCAATTTCATCTGCATTAACTGAAAAGCTTTTTCTATTCTGGAAAAGTTCTTGAACTAAGAAAATGTGCTCAACTATAATTTCTGCTTCAGTTCAAAGCTTAAAGCATTTACCATTATGAATTTTTATGCAATTAGAAAACCACAGAACCAACTGAATGGATCAAAGTATAATAAACACTTTCTTTGAGAGTGCTTCTGATGCCTTCTATTTCTATTTTAGTAGCATGGTTGGAGAAAAGTGATTTTTTTTATTAAGATTCCACTATCTAGTAGAGTCAGCTCAGGCTTTCAGTACTGATACTATCATTAAACATTTATGAGTACACAAAGCATGGCTAGGAAATAAAAAAAAAATGTGTGCATTGTGTTCATTTTTCGCACTGATTTAACTTGAAGATGCTTCCTGGTCTTAGAAAGTTCAGTTCATCAGCACAACAAGAACAGTATAACCTTCAAGTGCCACTGTAGCACTTTTTGATTTAAGGCTTATAATTTATAGACTTTGGAGAAGAGTATTGTAGCAACCAGGTTTGCCTGCTGCTAATAGCATGTGGGCAATTTATGGCAAAGAAATGAAAATCAATGATAAGTTCAAATCACAACCATTAGCTATTAACATTTCTGTTGTAGATGAATATCACTGGGCTTAGCATGGTTCATTTATGTCCAGTACTCCCTGTCCTCTCATCATGGGTTCCGTTTTATATTGTTCTGTTTTCTTAGTCCTGAAGTACAGACTGTTCTGAAGTAGGGTGGCAGATAAACATAATATTTAAATTTTTCACTTCATAAAGCAATCAAATGATGAATGTAGATTATTATAGCTACTTTACTAGTATGTTAAGGAATTTAAGTTTTGTTTTAAAGAATTACTAGTACATTATATCATATATTCATGTATCCTACAAGTCAGTGTATTGCTTATGTGCACATATACACTGTGTGAGAATATATTCCTTTATTATGAAGAGATGTCTCTGACACTAGAAATTATAATGGGATATACTATCTGAAATCGACCAGTATGACTAGGAAATTGGGGTTTTGAGTGAACATCTTTTTTTTAAATAAATCTTTATTATTCAGATTATTACAGTTGTTCCTCTTCCCCCCCCCATAGATCCCTTCCTCCCAGTTCCCACCCCACCCCATGCCCTTAGCCCCCCACTGTCCTCATCCATAGGTGTATGATTTTTGTCCAGTCTCTTCCCTCACCCCCACAGCCCCTTCCCCCCAAGAATTGTCAGTTAACTCCCTGTCTATGCCCCTGATTCTATTATATTCACCAGTTTATTCTGTTCTTCAGATTTTTTATTCACTTGATTTTTAGATTCACTTGTTGATAGATATGTATTTGTTGTCACTTTGTTGTTCATAATTTTTATCTTTACC
>NW_005364953.1:4328406-4330748 GCF_000412655.1 Myotis brandtii
GTTTCTTTGTCTCTGCATTTTGGCTGCTTCCCTGTGTTGATAGAGTGGCTTTGTGTGCTAGGTGTCCTATAGGGCCCAGTGGCTCAGCCTCCCTAATTACCTGAAGTTGACACTCTTGGTGCACCCCTTTGTGGGCTGTGTGCACAGTCTTGTTGTAGTTAAGTCTTGATTGCTATTGGTATCACTGGGAGGAATTGACCTCCAGGCCAATTGGCTGTGAGGACTAGCTGTGTCTACAATGGGAGAACTTCAGTGCTGGAGACACCCTTATGGAGCAGGACTTGCTTCAATGGGGCTTTGGTGCTCACTGAGTCTGCCCCTTGAGTGTGTCGCTTATGGATGTGAAGAGTTGTACTCTGGTATGGTCTCACTCTGACCACCTCATACACTGGCTCTTGGATCTCCAAGGATTTGCAAAGTCAGCCACTGTCTGAGGCCACACAGCAGGAACTACAGAGAGATCTGCAGATTCCTCCTCTTTGTTTGGGATTTGGAAGTGCCCAGATGAGGCCCAGCTGTGAAGAAATGCAGGCTGCTGTCTAGGACTTCTTTTGGAGGCTTTGGCACTCTTTGACCCACCTGCAGTTTATTAGGTTTTAGATTGCAAAAGAGCAGGCCATTCATATGCAAAAGCCTCTGCTCACAGCTTGGGTTGGGGTTGTAAATTGGGTGGGTGGGGTCTCAGGGAATCATCAGGGCGGAGCAAATCGCAATGGCTGCCAGTCTGCTCTGCTTTGGAGAGGTCCCGGGGTCTCTGTGTCCCGCGGCCCCATGCAGGAACAATGATCGCTGCAAGCACCTCTGTGAGAAAGCCACCCTGGCATTCCAGCCCAATGTCAGACAGTCCAGTTTCTCCCCCTATGATTCTGGGTCCCCAGAGTCTCGTCCAGAACTGGAGTTCAGAGCAATTGGGAGCTTTTATCTCTCTCCCGATTGAAAAAGACAACAGTGTACCCAGTTGCCAGCTTGTTTCCGTGTGCACCTCTGTACCTCTGCACTTCCGCACCTCTGCATCTCCTATGAGCTTCATTGTGCTTTTCTCTTTCTTTCTAGTTGTAGAATTTCCACTCAGCCAGCCTTCCCGTGGTTCTGGATGATATCCGTATTGTCTTTTATTTGTAGTTTTGATGTGGTTATGCGAGGCAGCAAGTACAAGTGTGTACCTATGCCGCCATCTTGGTTCCTCCGAGTGAACATCTTTAAAGAGGGATTAAACAATTCTTTTAACCCTTGTTGAAAGATAGTTGAAGTATTACTTTTAGTTCTGTACGTTTGAAGTCAAATAACCACAGTGATTTGGAATCTTGCAAGGGCACAAATGTCATTGTTTTTAACAACCATTATCTTTATGCAAATCAGCAGAGCTAGATATATAGAAGTAGAAAAGAGACAAGATGACTTATACATGAACCAGGTTATATATATGCAGCTTCCTGCATAAGTCTGCCAGTAAATACATGCATGCACAGAAAAAACCCCCACATATACAAATAGACTTAACTGTTCTTATTTAAATAAAAACAACTACGAAATAATTAAATGTAAACCTGAAGTTTGTAGGGCATACATGTATATATGAGTATAATTATTGAATCATTTTTTGGCTTGGAGAGAAGTTCCCTTGAATAAAAATAAATCAAACTTAAATGTAATCATTTAATTGGGGCTTTCAGACTATCTGGTTTATTCTAATAGCCAGATAATATGAAGTCTGTGAGACAGTATAGTGAATGCTCTAACTTCTTGCTTTAGTTATAAAAATTTTTTGGGTTTTGGAAAAATACAGGAACATTTGACAAATTAATGGCCCAGAAGAGAACACTTAAGGCCTAATTCATAGTAGCAGAACTCCCTGCAGAATACATCATAATAAATCTCTTTAAATGTAAATCAAGAAGAAAGCATGTAATAACTTAAGTAAATACAAAATAGGATAAGTAAATACATTTGAAAGCATAAGAATGCTACACAAACATCTTGTTTTTCCATGGATATCAGAAAAACCAGACACTGGGGAGAATCAGTATAAATCAGGTAGTACCTTAAGGAGTTAATAGAAACCAGAGATGTGATATGCTAACTTTTCTCCCTGCCTTGAGGCAAAGTTAGCAGATGATTCATGCACCCATGGAAGAAGACACAATTAAGAATATTCAACATACAGGCTTGGCCCAGCCAGAATGGCTCAGTGGTTTAGTGTTGACCTATGAACCAGGAGGTCATGGTTGATTCCTGGTCAGGGAACATGCCCAGGTTGCTGACTATATCCCCAGTGTGGGCCAAGGCTTGCAAGAGGAAGCAGATAGATCGATGATTCTCTCTCATCATTGATGTTTCCATCT
>NW_005364953.1:4330931-4334121 GCF_000412655.1 Myotis brandtii
ACAGGTTTGACTTGTAGAAAACTACTGAATACCAGATGAACATCTTTTTCATTAATTCCCTCTGTCTCCTCAGGGAAAGCTTTCATATACATCAATATGTCCAGAAATTAACTAAGAATTTTCTTTACAAAAGGATTCCTCCTCCATATGGCAAGGAATCATACCAGCATGCCCTCCCTTCCCACACACTTGCTTAAGTTAGAGTGAGTCATTTTGGAATTATCCATCTTTAGATATATACTAGGGGCCTGGTGCATGAAGATCCGTGTACTGGGGGGGGGGGGAGAGGGTGGAGGGGGTTCCCTCAGCCTGACCTGCACCCTTTCCAATCTGGGAGCCCTCAGGGGAGCCCTCTTCAATCCAGGAGTTTCTCTCTGTCTTTGCAATCATATGAGTGAATTGTTTGAGACCCCCAACCCAGTTTGGTTTGTTGCTCACAGAATAATAGAGGCATTTTTTTTTTCTTTGCTCCATTGGTGGAGATTTCCTGGAAGTTTTAGGATATCTTCCCTTTAATTTTTCCTAGACACTCTGATTTTACTTATGTCTCTCACCTTTGCTTTCCAATACAGTTCCTCATGTTGTGGTGACCCCCAACCATAAAATTATTTTCGTTGCTACTTCATAACTGTAATTTTGCTACTGTTATGAATTGTAATGTAAATATCTGATATGCAGGATGGTCTTAGGTGACCCCTGTGAAACGGTCGTTCGACCGCCAAAGGGGTCGCGACCCACAGGTTGAGAACTGCTGCTCTAGTGTCTACTAGATCCGTCTGCCACCAGAACTACGATTCCCAGCATTCCTGGTGCTCCCTGCACTCTGGGCTTCTGCTTCTGGTCCTGGGGCTGCCATCAGAACTATGATTCCCAGCATTGCTGGTGCTCCCCACGCTCTGGGTTTTCCCCAACCAAGGGAGGCATTTCCCCACAAGCCTCCAGCTCTCCTGCTCTGTTCTCCATCTGGTGACCGAGGGAGCCACGTCTCCCCAAGGGAGCGGCTGAGGGAGCAACCGAGGGAGCCATGTCCCTCTAAGCTCTCCCACTCTGCTCTGTTTATGCAAATTACCTGCCATCTTTGTTGGGTTAATTTGCATACTCACTCCTCATTGGCTGGTGGGCGTGGCTTGTGGGTGTAGTGGAGGGACGGTTAATTTGCATGTTTCTGTTTTATTATATAGGATATTAGTGGCCCAGTGCACGAAATTCATGCAAGTGGTGGTCCCCTCAGCCTGGCCTGTACCCTCTCCAATCTGGCCCCTTGGGAGGATGTCAGACTGCAGGTTTAGGCCCGATCCCACATGGGCAGTCGGACATCCCTCTGGGTCTTAACTGCTCACCTGCCTGCCTGCCTGATCGCCCCTACCCCCTCTGCCTGCCATTCTGATCGCCCCCAACTGCTGGCCTTATAGCCCCCAACTGCCCCCCCACCCCCGCACTGGCCTGTGGGCGCTGGAGAATGCTAGAGAACAGAAATTAGGAATTGGGAGCCACTTATTTTCATTACAGTTCGGCCTTTAACGACTGACTTCTGGGGAGGCCCTCCTTCTCTCTGGACCTCAGTTGTCCCAACGGTAAAATGGGGGCTGGAAAACTGGATTCCTAGGCCCCTTCCATGGTGACAATAGGGATTCCACAAAAGCTCTAAGCAGCTGGGTGTGGCGCACCCCTTGGGCGCCCAGAAAGGCCCAGGCTGGGGTCACACAGGGAAGGGCTCCAACCTCACCCAGACTGTGATATGAGCTTCCCAAAAAACTCGGGGTCTCCCTTCAATGGTGTGTACCTCATGATTGCACCACGGCTGACACTCTCGCACCATGGGCCCTTCCGCCCGGACAGGGCACAAACTCCACACCCTGTGCCCATGCTGCTGCCACCCCAGAGGCACTCATGCCCGGGGAGGCTGGGGGTTCCCAAGGCACCAGCGGGTGGAGGGTGGGGGGGAAGGAAGGAGGATTTGCAGCAATACCTCTGCCGGGGCAGCAGTGGTGGTGGCGGCGGCTGGAGGCAGAGGCTAAGGCGTAGGAGGAGGTGCCCAGGCACTCCCCCTCCCATTGTCCCCAGCCCCATACAGGCCTAGCCCTGTGCCCCCCAGAATGTCCCACACCCCGGACCATGCAACCAGCCCTTACCTTGCAGCACCCGGTTGTCCCCCTGCTCACTAAAGCTACTTATCCTGGGAAAGCTCGCATGGGGCCCGGGAGCAAACCCACAGACAAAAAGTGAAACTTCGGCAGGGCTAGACAAACTGCTGGTTGGTGCCTTTCCCCCTCCTTCCTTCCCACTGTCCTCAACCCCTCCCTTCGGTCTCCCATGCAGTGCCCTGAGAGCTGGAAGCTGATGTCAGGGGCCTGAATTCCTGACTTTGCCTGCACGAATTTGTCCATGTAAGGAATGGGAAGATGGGTGCCTGGGAGCCGCGCGGTGCTGCCTGCTGGGGGAGGGGGTGCCCACGGTGGGCAGGGGCTGAGCCAAAAGGTGGGCACACAGCAGATATTTTATTTCCTGGAAATGAGAGGAGGGGCATAGGGATGCAGTGTGTGTCCGCTGGCTCCGGCCCCAGCAGCCCAGCTCCGTGGCCTCCTTGGGGCTAGGGCTGGGGTCCGGACCCCCCTGTGGGCTTGTGTGTTCGCCATCTCTGTGGCTCCAGCTGTCGTCGCCATCTTTGTGGCTATGGGCGCCACCATCTTTGTGGCTATGGGCGCCACCATCTTTGTTTCGAAGTGACAGTTAATTTGCATATTACTCTTTTATTAGAAAGGATATATACTGAGTGGCCAGATTATTATGACCACCTGACGTTTATAGGCAAATTAGCTATAATTTCACGCTGAAGTTGCTAGAGGGCCTGATCATTATAAACATCTGAATAGCACAACATACTTAAGTATCGTTGCTGATCAAGTTCATCCTATCATGTTGATGGCGTATCCCAATGGAGATGGATTCTTCCAACAAGACAATGCGCCATGCCATGGTGCTCGTATTGTGCAGGTGTGGTTTCCAAGAGCATGAGGGAGATTTTACCTTGCTTAGGTGGCCCCACAATCAACAGATCTCAATCCAATTGAGCATTTGTGGGACAAAGTTAAAAGAGCCATCAGGCAGCTGGTTCCACAACCATCAAATCTCACAGAACTGGACAGTGCTATTCATCAGGCATGGTGTCAGATTCCTCGAATCACCTTTC
>NW_005364953.1:4334217-4336121 GCF_000412655.1 Myotis brandtii
CATAATAATCTGGCCACTCAGTGTATGTATGTATGTGTGTGTGTGTGTATGTATATATATATATATATTAGAGGCCCAGTGCACGAAATTCGTGCACTGGGGGGGGTGTCCCTCAGCCCAGCCTGCACCCTCTCCAATCTGGGACCCCTCAGGGGATGTCTTCTCAATCCGGGACTGCTGGCTCCTAACCGCTCGCCTGCCTGCTTTCCTGATTGCCCCTAACCACTTCTCCCTGCCAGCCTGATCACCTCCTAACCGTTCCCCTGCCAACCTGATTGATGCCTAACTGCTCCCCTGCCAGCCTGGTCGCCCCCAACTGCCCTCCTCTGCAGGCCTGGTCGCCCCCAACTGCCCTCCCCTACAGGCCTGGTCGCCCGTAACTGCCCTCCTCTGCCGGCCATCTTGTGGCCACATGGGGATGACCATCTTGTGTGAGGGTGTGATGGTCAATTTGCATATTGCCTCTTCATTATATAGGATCAGAGAGGAAGGGAGAGGGAGTGAGAGATACAAATGTCAATGATGAGAAAAAATTATTGATAGGCTGCCTCTTGCATGCCCTCTATTCAGGATCGAGCCTGCAACCCAGGCGTGTACCTTGACCCCAGATCGAACCTGACCTCCGGATTCGTGAGTCGATGCTCAGCCACTGAGTCACACTGGCCAGCCTAAAACAATTATAAATCACATTTTTATCATTTCCTGCAACAAACTTCTGAGATTGTCTTGTTATTTGCTATAAGCTAAGCAGCTATTCCAGTTCACTATCTCTTTGGTATTCTGTCAATGCATTATTATTTAAGAAGTGTTCTGTTTTAAATTAATTTAGGGAACTATTTTTCTAGAATAATTTTTAAAATACAAATACCTTCAGGCTCTGATAAAAATTATTCAGTTGCTCCCAATACCTTATGGGTAATTTCCAAATACCTTATGGTAAGGTACATTCTGATTTGACTACAGCTTTTTTTTTTTCCCTTGAAAAGATATTTTTTAAATTGGAATAGAATTTAAGGTTTTTTTCCAGGAGGAAAAAGTGATTACAGCCCTAACCGGTTTGGCTCAGTGGATAGAGCGTCAGCCTTCAGACTGAAGGGTCCCAGGTTCAATTCTGACCAAGGGATCATGCCTGGATTGCAGGCTCCATTCCCAGTAGGGGGGCCGTGCAGGAGGCAGCCGATCAATGATTCTCTCTCATCATTGATGTTTTTATCTCTCTCCCTTCCTCTCTTAAATCAAGAAAGAAATATATTTTTTTAAAAAGTGATTACAGTTTTCTATATGGCTTAGTTACAGGGTTGCCATAATTTTGATAAAGCATGAACTGAATATTACATGAATCCAAATTATAAGTATATTTACAATTTGTTCTGAGGTTTCCCATTCCTAATCCAGTGTTTCATTCTACTACTTTCTGATTTGACTACATCTTAAGCCTCATTTTCTGTCACCATCCAATTGGAGCCCCAATAGAGCCATCCAAAAATTAATATTTTCCTGAAACTCCCACACATTTATTTTTTAAGTGCATAATTCAGTGGTTTCTCTGTTTTTATACTGTACAATGCAGTGATTTTTACAATATTCAAAAATTTTCAACCATCAACCCTACCTATTTCCAGAACATGTTCATCATGCCAGAAAGAAACCCTGTGCTCCTCAGTAAACATTCCCATCTCTTTTCTCTCTAGTCCATGGACAACATTATTTCTGACTTGTAAATCAAATAGTAAAAAAAGACTTGCAAGCAAAAAATACATTTATACTGTATTTTTAAAATTACCTATATAGTTAATTTATGGGTGCTCTATTTTTTCATGTGGAATTGAGTTATTGTCTATTATCCTTTCATTTAAGATTGAAGGACTGCAGTCTGTAGGATGTGTCTTCTAGTGAATTCTCTA
>NW_005364953.1:4336162-4343873 GCF_000412655.1 Myotis brandtii
TCTTTATTTTTTTTAAAGATATAGAATTTTTAGTTAATATTTTCTTCTTTTCATCACTTTGACTGTATCACCCCAGTTGTTTGGACTCTATTTTTTATAATATTTTAGTTGTTAATCTTACTGAGAATTTCTTGTGCCTATTGAGTTGTTTTTCCACTGTTGCTTTCAAGGTCCTCCCTTGGTATTTGTTTTGTTTGTTTGGTTGTTTTTGTTTTGTTTTGTTTTTGACAGTTGATCATGATGTATCTAGGTGTGGATTTCTTTAAGTTCTTCTACTTGGAGTTAATTGAGTTTATTTGATGTAGAAATTAATGTTTTTCATGAATTTTATGAAATTTTCAGCCATTATTTTGTCAACTATTCTTTCTGCCCCTTTCTCTCTCTCCTGTATTTTTGTGACTCTCATTATGATTATGTTGTTATTATTTAAAAAATATATTTTTTATTGATTTCAAAGAGGAAGGGAGAGGGAGAGAGAGATAGAAACATCAATGATGAGAGAGAATAACTGATGGGCTGCCTCCTGCACAACCTGCACCGGGAATTGAGCCCGCAATCCGGGCATGTGCCCTGACCTGGAATTGAACTGTGACCTTCTGGTCCATAGGTCAACACTCAACCACTGAGCCATGCCGGTTGGGCTGATTATGTTGTTATTCTTGATGATGTTCCACAAAGCTCCAAGGCTATTTTTCTTCAATATTGTTTTTCTTTCTGTTCCTCAAACATGATAATCTCAATTGATCCATCTTTAAGTTCACTGATGCTTTCTTCTGCATGCTCAAACTGTCCTGAAACTCTCTAGTGTAATTTTCATTTTATTTATTATAATTTTTAATTTGAGAATGTCTAGTTAGTTTTATCTTTTTATTAATATTATCTTTTTTATGAGATATCAGTCTCCTACTTTCCTTCAGTTCTTTAGGTATGACTGTTTAGTTCTTAAATGTATTTAAAAGAGCTGATGTAAAGTCTGCCTAGTAAATCTAACATCTGGGATTCTTCAGTTTTAGTTTTTATTGAATGCCCCCCACCTTGTAATGGTTATACCTCCCTATTTATGTGCACAACTCACAATTTTTTGTTGTGGTAGAACACTGGGCATTTTATTAAAATATGTGACAACTCTAAGCATCAGATTCTCTTTTCTCCTAGTTTGTTGCTATTGCTGCCACTGCTAGTTGTAACTATTGTTTGATTTTGCATTTTATTTCTGAACTAATTCTGAATAGTCCATATTCTTTGTTATATGTGGCCACTGAAGAACATACTCATTGAGATTCATTGTCAAGTCATAAATTGCAAGATATTTCCTTAGACAGCTAGAACCAATAGCTCTCCCAGTCTTGGCTGAGGGGCTCTGTGTCCATTTTGGAGAATACCTTAAAAAATCTAACTTACCTCTGATTTATGCTTCCACAGAGTCTTAAGGTCAACCAGTAGTAAGAACTAAAGACCTTTTCAGGACTTTTTGAGTAGGTGTGCAACCCTGGCTATTATCATAGTCATGGGCAAATGTTACAAAATTTCAAAGCTCCTATAAACATCTCTTTCCTCACCTATCCTTTTAACATGTTTGATTAGTCCATTATTTGCCACAAATGTTAACCACTGCCTCAGGAAAACATGAGGCTAAAACATTTTCTTGTAATTCTTTTCAACTGACCCCGATTAAGAGGCTTTTATATTGGTCGAGACTAAGTCGGGTCAAATAAGGACAAGCTCTTCATTTGGGATCTTCCGCAAAAACATCAGAAAGGTCAAATAATAACAATGGCCTATGAATGGGACTTTGAAGTTGTTCCAACTCTGTTCTGTTTCTCACATGCTTACTGAGTTTCCATATAACTTCTTAACTATGTTAAGCACTGTGGTAGTGGGGTGTGGGGGAATCTATCAAAATGTTAGATGTCCTTGTCCTTAAGATGTTTGCAACATAATTCAGGACAGATAATAAACTCACACAAAAGAATTGGAAAATTATGTAAATCAGCTAATAATAATACTTAACAATGATTGAGCAGTTATTATGTGGCAGCACTGTTCTAAGAACTTTATATTAACTCATTTAATATTCAATTATCATATGAATAGGTGCTATTATTATCCTCCTTACAAATGAGGAAACTAAGGCATAGAGAGACTACATAACTAATTCATAGTCACATAGCTAGTCAATGCTAGAGATCTGATTTGAACAACTGATATGTAACTCCAGATTGTAAGCTTGTATGTCCAAACCACTTCTGTTTTGAATTAAGCATATAATTAAGCATCAATTCTGAAGAAAAAATGGAAGTGTGTTCTGCAATGATTATGTACTTATAGGACCTGGCAAGTTGCTTAATTTTTCTGAGCCTCAGTTGCCTCTTGTGTAAAATGGATATCATTAGACTAAAGAAACAGACACAACCACCTAAGAAAGCAATGCCCAGGTGGAATACTAGAAAGCCTAATATTTACCTCTTCGGTATTCTCAGAATTAGTATAGGAGAAAGAGCCATCAAAGAAGACTGAGAAGGAATGGGAGGTGAAATGAGAGGGAAGAAAATTGCCCATTATGTTCGGCCATATGGAGGTGGTTGTCAACTTTGATAAGAGCATTTCAGTAGAAAGATGATATAGAAGGCAAATAGGAGGGCATAGAAATGCATAGAAAGTGGATAGCATTTGTAATCTCTTTTGAGAAGTCTGGTTATGAAGCAGAACAGAGAAAATGGTCATTAGGTAGATAGGTGATTAAGGGAGTTCTTTTTATGATATGAGATTCCAGATCATGTAGAGATAAAGAACTTAATGATGTATGAGAGGGGTGATAACATAAAGGAATAACCTCCTTGAGGAGGTGAGAGAAGATGTGATCCAGAACTAAAATGAAGAAATTTGTTTTTGGTACATAGATGGACATAGAGATACAGATCTTTATTAGGAACAGTACTTCCTCCCTTGTATCAGGACAGAAATAAGAGGTGATGGGTGCAAATGAGGGTAGGTGTGGGTACAGATAATTGTGGGAATATAAAGAATGTCCTCACTAAAGACTTCTATTGTTTCAGTAATGCACGATGGAAGGTCATCAGGTGTAAAAATATTTGTAGCTCTTATAAGGCGGTTGAAAAATGGACTATGTTAATCCACACAAAGCAGTTCAAATTGTGTCTGACACATAATGGTGATTATTAGGATATTTTCTATGACTTATTTTTATAGGAGTTCAGAGAAAAGCACACTTTAGATTTGTCTACTCTTTAATTTTGTGGTAGAGGATATGGATATGATGGTGTAAAATTTATTCCTAAAGTATAGCAACAGGAAATAAGAGTAACTCATTTCTGCTTTCATGCAAAATATTTCCTCAATTACCCCTGGAGAGATACTGTAAATAGGTTTTTTAACTGTACTTGCAGTGTCTCATTTTTTTCTCTCTATTCAAAGCTTCCCAGTGACCTCAATCTAGCTGTCAGATGTCAGGGCTCTGTACTCTTATCCCAGACGGGCTCTGTATCAATGATACTTATAGGTAGTCAATATATCAACCACATCAGAATCACTTCCAGGGCTTATTAAACTACATATTCTTATATCTTATCTCTGAGATACTGAAATAAAATATTTCATGTCAGGGCCTAGAAATATGTGTTTAACAAGATGATCAGGTGATTGTGATGTGACTATCGCCTTTGAAGACAATGTTCCAGGTTAGTCCATCCTCCTGAATGTCCGTACTGTTAACTCTCAATGGGGGCAGGGTGATGGGAGGCAAAGGGGGAAAATGGGGGACATCTGTAATACTGTCAACAATAAAAATAAATTTCAAAAGATCTCTAGTAAAATGCCTTTTAGACTAATTTGATAAGCTAATTTGGCTCAAAGAAGACCATTTGAATATTTATTGTTTATTTTTAAACTAGAGGCTCAGTGCACAGATTCATGCACTGGTGGGGTCCCTTGGGCTGGCCTGTGGGGATAGGGCTGAAACTGGCTCTCCAACATCCCTGGAAGGGTCCCGGATTGCGAGAGGGTGCAGGCCAGGCCGAGGGACCCTACAGGTGCACGATCAGGGCCTAGGATTGACCACGGGAGGCTCAAGGGCATGTCCGGCCTATATCGCCCAGTCCAGATAGTCCGGCCTATCTCGCCCAGACCCCAGCAGCAAGCTCACCTACCGGTCAGAGCATCTGCCCCCTGGTGGTCAGTTCACGTCATAGCAAGTGGTCGAATGGTCAAGTGAACAGTCGGACACAGCATATTAGGCTTTTATTATATAGATATTAATCACCTATCTCAGTTAATATACAGGAATATTCAATGACTAAACCCAAATTGAAATATTGATAGTGGAAATATCAGATTATTTTAATTGTTCTTTCATTGGCTTCATATCAGTTCGTATTCATTTAAGCAAAGGAAGTTGTTTAAGAGGCAACCAAACAAAATACTCTAAACAACAATTTCTGTGTATGAACTATAACATAAATTCTTTTTTCTCTCTTGAAAATTCCATATGTAGTGGCAAAGAAGTATTGAACATTAGAGAGCAAAGGACCTTAAAAATCATCTAGGTGGATTGCTCTTATTTTGCTGAAGCTAAGAGAGGGGAGAATGTTACATACTGAATGCTATTTCTTTTCATAAATCCTAGTACTTATCCTGATTCTCCCCAAGTCTAACTAGCATTCAGCAAATAACATGACGGATTCTGAACCATAATCTCTACATGTTATTTGAGCAGTGCTCTATAAACACAAGGCAAATTATCTTTTTTTAACTTTTTTTCTTTATTGATTAAGGTATTACATATGTGTCCTTGTCCCCTAATGCCCCCCCCCCCAACCTCCCCACTCATGCCCTCACCCCCTACCTCCCCTACCTCCCCTCTGAGGTTTGACGGTTTGATCGATGCTTCTCTGTCTCTGGATCTGTTTTTGTTCATCAGTTTATGTTGTTCATTATATTCCATAAATGAGTGAGATCATGTGATATTTATCTCTCTCTGACTGGCTTATTTTGCTTAGCATAATGCTCTCCAGCTCCATCCATGCTGTTGCAAATGGTAAGGATTTCCTCTTTTTTTACCGCAGCGTAGTATTCCATTGTGTAGATATACCAATTTTTTTAATCCATTCATCTCTGATGGGCAGTTAGGCTGTTTCCAAATCTTAGCTATAGTAAATTGTGCTGCTGTGAACATAGGGGTGCATATATCCTTTCTGATTGGTGTTTCTAGTTTCTTGGGATATATTCCTAGAAGTGGGATCACTGGGTCAAATTATCTTTACGATTATAGATTATAACACTGTGGATACTCAGCTTCCTTAATTACTCACTGCATGAACAACTAGGAATTTAAAGCTGTAGGGACATCTAGATCATTTCTTCTTTACATTAACTAATTCAGAGCTATTGTAAGCATAGTTTCAGGGTTATTTCTAGCTTAGACATTTTATTTTAAAGGTAAGAAATTTTATATTTTAACAGAAGCCTATGTGTCTCTCTAGATTAAGACAGTCTATGAAATTGCTAACTGCACAGACAACATTTATGTCATTTACTTTTTATTATCATATTAATTTTACATCAGTAATTTAAGAATCTATAACAAGCAAAAGCGACTCTCAAATATTTCTAACTAAATTCAGAGCATAGGGTTCTCTAGTCCCTTCTCAAACAGTTCCATTGAAGTACATCTTAATATAAATGTTGCTGAACTAATGCGAGAATGTTATCTAGTTGAGGTGAGCCCCATGATGAATTGGAATAGGTGAAATGGTTATTCTATTGTTAGAAGGGGCAAAGTAGTGACTTTTTATATTTAGCTATAAAACAAGATTAAATTAAGGATGACTATACTTGTAAGTTTTTATACAATACATTATAGAAGAGTGGTTTTAAATACTTTACTATTTATTCCCCACCATATTTCTAAAAATGATTTAAAGAGACACACAAATATTACATGTACTACAGGATAAAACCAAAAAGTTGGGGAACTCATTTGAGCACATCTAAGTTCTAGAAAGGGCAGTGGGTGGGCTTTCTGGAGGAAGTTGAGACAAGGAAGATTCTCAAGATCTTCACTTAAATGTAAATAGATGGGTATACCTCATGAGAAGACTATGAAAGATGGTATTTTGTGAGGCTGGATAGGAGGTATAATTTCAGTGTGCTTGAATAATAGTTGAATTAGAGCCTTCAAAAATATTCATAACATCTTAAGACACTGCTATTATGACTCTACATGGACTCCAACCTTCCTAGAAAAACATCTTCTTCCTTAAATACCCAGAAGATTGAAACACCTGGCCTCATTTATTTTCTGTCACCCTAGAAGTTTCCCTGAGGATACCCTCAAAATGGCATGATTGTGGAAACAGGTCTTTCTTTCTTAGTCTTGACCTTCTAGATTAACTCAGATGTCTAGTAATGGTCTTCATAAATTAATAGAGATTTCAGCAGAGATGCAGTTACATTCCCTTCCCCTGCCCCCACAAATTTCTAAGTCAGTTTTTTCTTTATCCTGGATATAGGGTCCAGGGGAGCCATTACATACTAGTAAAGGTATATTAACTGTTTAATCTGGCAGCTCTTCTGATAGACCAGTACCCAAGCCTGATTTATTGAGTCTTGTGCTCTAATACTTGTAAAATATTTTTTATATTACCTTTGCTATGACTCTGATGAGAAGTGAGGTTAACCAAACTGGAAATATATTAGAAACAGGCCAATGTTATGTATTACTATGTCCATAAATATCTGTTTGGCATTTAGCACCATCTGTTTCCTTTTAAAGGTTAGGTCTAAGCTCACATGTATTCAATGAATAAACAAATTAGAGACCATGTATCTAGTAGCAAGATGTTACTCATGAAAAGCCTGGATGGTTTGAGATTTTAAGAAGTAGTGATGTTTCATTGCTATATGTACAGAGAAGACAGTAATTGTCCTTGAGAAGATTAACTTATGGGCCTCTGTAGTTGCCCTGTTAAGTTTTTTTTTTGTTTGTTTTTTTAAAAATATATTTTATTGATTTTTTTACAGAGAGGAAGGGAGGGGGATAGAGAGTTAGAAACATCGATGAAAGAGAAACATCGATCAGCTGCCTCCTGCACACTCCCTACTGGGGATGTGCCCGCAACCAAGGTACATGTCCTTGACCGGACTCGAACCTGGGACCCTTGAGTCTGCAGGCTGACGCTCTATCCACTGAGCCAAACCAGTTAGGGCGCCCTGTTAAGTTTTTGATGAGGAATCTTTAAAAGGTCAGGCTATTCTTCTGGGATCCAGGGAAATAGTTACCAAGATAATTTAGAAGAAGGAAAATCTTTCCTGTATATGATGCTGGCTATCCCCATGAAGCCTACCTCTATTTTCCACTTTCTATTTATTATAAAATCCAATTACAATGGGAATAAATTAATAAAGTAAAATAAAAGGAGATATTATTAAAATAAATTAGTTAATATAAAAAGAACAAAATGAGAAATTTTAAAGATTTAACATTAAAAAGTATTTTTAAAAGGAACTTTAAGACCCATTGAAGATAAAAGTTAAAACATTTAAAATAATAAAATAGCGAAGTTTCAGGTAAAAGATACAGGTCAGACACCAATAAGAAAAAAATTATAGAAGAAAATAAAGAATTGAGATAAAGTGAACAAATTTTTAAAATGAGATTGAAAATCAAGAACAATAACATAAGACTAAAAGCTAA
>NW_005364953.1:4343967-4353809 GCF_000412655.1 Myotis brandtii
AAATAATAAATTTAAAAAATAAATATAAATAAATTTATTAAGTTTAAAATAAGAACAGAGTATAAGCAATAGGATACTTTTAAGCTTTCATCTGATACTTAATAGCTTAGAAGCCCTTACAATGAATGGGCTTTTACAAATTATTATTATTAGTGGATCAAGGACTCTATAATTCTGTTAGCTGGAGAGCTGCAAGGTGTAACAAGCAGCAGGCAGCCAAGCTTCTATAACCTCCTCAAGGAAAAACAAAAACTGAAACAATAAGACAAGAAATCTTTCCTGGTATATGTAATTATTTTAAATAGGCAGATATTAAGGATGAGATTGCTTTTCACACTTCTTCAATAATAACTATAAAAGTTTAGGAAAGTTTATAGATTCTTTTCCTTTGTTGAATAGTACAACTTTGCAGAAACAAAAAAAATTGCATATCATAAAAATAGTTCTTTTGTTAGCAGTATGACAGATAGTTTGAAGCACCTGATAGCAACTTGGCATCTAACTGTGTTCTTAATTCTTGCAAATTTAAGATAATTAATGCCTTTGAGGTACCATATGTGCCTTTTGAAAAGAATGATTTTTATTTTCACATTAGAAATTCTAGAAAATAATTGTAGCATGTTCAAAAATGTGGATCTTCTTATCTTCTAATCATTCAAAGAAATATTTTATTAAATCACGTTTTATTCTTACTTTGTTTTTTTTATAGTGCAGGTACAGAATTTATTAATTGATGGAAATGCTCACTAAATTTTTTTTATCATGAATATATGGCAGATTCTAATGTAGGATGGCTCAAATGTTAAATACAAGGGATAAACTTAAATGGTTAATATACAGGATTGGACAAAAGTAGGTTTACAGTTGTGAGTATGAAAAACACAGTTATTTTTCTATTAGTTATTAGTTATTGCATTATTTTCCATAAGAACTACTGTAAACCTAGTTTTGCCCCACCTTGTATGTGTTGATACATTTGAGATAGATCCTTATTTGACTAAAAAAAAAATCCATGATTTTGCTTAGTTATGACTCCGTAGTTCACGTTTGTTCCTAGTAACAGCTATTCATTTCAGCACAACTCATGAATATTGTGTGTATATAAAAAGAAAAGTCAAAGTCAATATTCCTAGTATGTTGCTAGGAATGAATATTGAAATGAATAAACTGCTTGTGATCATGGTCTATATAGATTTGCAAAATCATAAAGGAAGCCCTGACTAAGCAGGAAAAAAGGAAAGGAAGTTTAGACTTATACTTTACCTCAGCTCACATTCTTTACCTATAGTGCTCTCCCAGTTTTAGAATTTTATGCACAATGTTTTGTTTGTGGAAGTTTTTTGAGAAACATAGTTGTATATTATTTTGGTGATTGGGGGGTTTGAGGAAAGGGATGAGGGTAATTTGAAGAGTAATTTCCATTTGCTGGAATAATGTAAAGTCAGTAACTAAATGTCTCTGTTTTAACTTTAAGACAAACTACACAAAATAAAGGTAATGATAATAACTATAATTTATTGAGCACATATTATGTAGGGCTGCCTTGATAGTTTGCATACAATAAATTTGTCGTGCATTCTCTCTATTTAACAAGGGAAGAAACATAGAGAAAATTGGTAAAGTAACTTGCTCAGGGCACACAGGAGACAGAATTCAGGTTAGTTCAGCTTGGCTTTCAGCTCCTGCTGTTTCCACTGTTTCATGCTACCTCTCTCAGAATCTCATTTTAAGCAGTTATTAATCCATGCTGATTAATAATGAAGTAAGTATGCCTTAACAAATGGGCTTTTAAAAAAAGAAACATTTAGAAAAAATTGTAGAGGATAATGGAAAATAAATCTCACTACTCAGGCAATTTTATTTTTCTTAGATCAGGCAAGTACAAGTGGAAAGCTACCCTCTGTTATTTAAACTCCTCAAATGACTTGAGACAATGCAAGTTTTAACTTCTCACTAGTGGCTATATGGTCATGCACCACATAAGTACATTTTGGGTCAACAAGAGGCTGCGTATATGACTGTGGTCCTATAAGATTATGGTAGACCTAGGAAATTCCTATCGCCCAGTGACTTTATAGTGGTCCTAAGGTCATAGCACAGTTTATTACTCACATGTTAGCAGTGCTGTTGATGGTTATTGCTCACCGGTCAGTTATGTCCCATTCCACCATAGTTACCATCTTGAAGAACAAAAACAAAGGGATGAAAGCTATTAAAAGATCTACTTCATTGAAAGCAATGAGAGTAAAAAGAATTTGAGACATGAAGAAACATATAATAGCCTGGATTGAAGACCAGGCACAGAAATACATCCCTCTCAGCATTATGATGATCACAGCCAAAGCAAAAATTAGTTTGCAGTGTTGAAAGAAAAGGCTGGACCCCACTCACATATTGAATTTACTTCTAGTTCTGGGTAGTCAAAATAACTCAAGAGTCATTATTCATTATATGATGTGAAAGTGAGTGGTGAATCTGTGGGTGCTGATGTGAAGGCAGCTGAAGAACTTTTGGAACCTCTAGATAAGCTGATTGTGGAGGAAAATTACTTGCCAGAGCAAATATTCAATATGGATGAATACTCCCTATTCTGGAAACTGTTACCTAAAAGGACTTTATCCATAAGTTTGCTAAGTCAATGAAAGGTGTCAAGACTTCTTAGGACAGAATAACAGTCATACTCCAGAGCAGTGTTACAGGCTACAGGTCGACACCCTTATGATCTGGCACAGTGAGAACCCCACGGCCTTCAAGCATCTCCATAAGCAGCACACTACCTGTGCACTACAGAAGCAATAAGAAGTCATGGATGACCCAATTCCACTTCCAAGATAACCTCCTGAATTGCTATGCCAGCAAAATTTGATCCCAATCACATGCAAAGGCAAGTACAACTGGAAATACTTTTTAAAGAATAACATACCTTTTGAGAATTTGCTTATTGTTGGTAATGCTCCTAGACATCCTTCTTTTATTGGTGATTTTTATCCCAATATTAAAATGTTTCTCTCTCCAAACATCAGCATTTTGGCCCAACCAATGGTGAAGGAGTTATAGCAACTTTTAAGCCCTACTCCCGAGGAAGACCTTTGCCCAGGCTATTGCTGCTACTGAGGAAGACACTGAGAAGATACTGATGCAATTCTGGAAGGATTACAATATCTATGACTGCATTAAGAATCTTGCTTGGGCTTGGGGTGATGTCACTAAGGAGTGTATGAATGGCCTCTGGGAAAAGACACTCCAGATGTTCATCCACAACTTTGAAGGATTTGCCAAGGATAAGGAGGTTGCAAAAATCAATAAGGCTGTGGTTAAGATGACAAACAACTTTAACCTGGCATGCAAATGACATTGAGGAGCTCCTAGAGCTAGTTCCTGAGGAATTCACTAATGAGGAGTTGTTGGGATTGGAACAGGAGCACATAGCTGAGGAAGAGGCAAGAGAAAAAGAACTGCAGGGGAAGAAAAAGAAAACCAAGAAAATTTATAGTGAAGGATTTAGCAGAAGGTTAAATCCCCTAAAATCTTTGAACCCCCTAAAATCTTTGAAAAAATTGACACCAACACCAAAAGATTGTCATTAATAGAGAGGAATGTTCATGGTGCATTATCTGCATTATCTACTTATAGGCAAATTTATCATGGTAAGGAGAAACACACCAAGCACACCACCATGGACTATTTCTGGAGTGACACCTCCTCAAGAAGAGCCTCTGGCCTAGCTGGTTTAGCTCAGGGGATAGAGGATCGGCCTGCAGACTGAAGGGTCCTGGGTTCGATTCCAGTCAAGGGCACATGCCGGGTTGTGGGCTCGATCCCCAGTAGGAGGCACGCAGGAGGCAGCCGATCAATCATTCTCTCTCATCATTGATGTTTCTATCTCTCTCTCCCTCTCAGGTCCTTCAGGAGGTGTTCCAGAGGCATTGTTATCTCATAAGATGACAGCTCCATGTGTGTTATCACCCCTGAAGACCTTTCAGTGGACCATGGTGGGGAGGTGAAAGACAGTGATATTGATGTTCTTAACCCTATGCAAGCCTAGGCTAATGTGTGTATTTGTGTCTTTTAAAAAATTTGTTGGGGTGACATAATAAACCATCTATATATTGTTTTGTGTGTTCACCACCACAAGTCAAGTCTTATTCCCTTACCATTTATCTCTCTATCTACCCTCTTCTACCTCCCCCATCCCCCTTTCCCTCTGGTAATCACCATACTGTTTTCCAGGTCTCTGAGTTATTTTTCTTTGCTTAATCTCTTCACCTTTTTCAATTCTTAATGTTTTAAAATAATTTTATCACCCAAGTGTGCATCTCTAGATACTAGAGCTTTGTTTTGCCCATTTTTTCTTAATTTGATATAGCTTATAGGTCTGTTTCACTCTGTTGGTTTCTAAAAAAATATTTCTTTACAATTTCTCAGAAGTTAGTCTAGATTTTACTGTTGTATACCATGGTGAACTTCATGAAACTCATGTTCCTCTGTCCTTTGAGTTTTTTTACAAATTGGCAATTGGTCCCAGAGACTGGATCAGGTTCAGATTTTATCATTTTGGAAAGTGAATAGGTAGTATACTGCAAAAGTTAGGAGGCACAAAATGTCTGGTTATCTCTCTTTTTTAAATGTCAGGAGTCATTGATACTTAATGCCTATATCTATAGGATGTCCCCCAAAATTGTATATACACTTTAACAGCTGGTAACTAAATTTTCTCTGCTTTTCAGGTTTAACTGATTTGAAATAATGGGTGAAGCCAGTCTAAACTTGGAACAAAGAAAATTTATCCTCAAGTGCCACTAGACTTTTTTTATGGGGATACATAAAAGGTAAAGTTTACATTACAAAACCAGCAACAGTTGACGAATTGAGGGCACACAAATACTAAACGAAATGATTCTTGATGTTTGTGACTCCATTCCTTCACGTTATTAGCAGTGCCTGGACCACAACAGTCATCATTTTTAAAATAATTTCTTTTGAAATTATTCATTTCTTAGATTCTTTTAAATTTTGAAAATGAACTATATGTTAATAAATACTGACTTAATAAGTGCATATACATTTTGAGAAACCCTGTATTCATTCATTCATAGGGGTTTGAAAATTAGAAATGTTTGCCTGGCTGGTGTGGCTCAGTGGTTTAGTGTTGACCTATGAACCAGGAGATCACAGTTTGATTCCTGGTCAGGGCACATGCCTGGGTTGGTGGCTTGATCTCCAATGTGGGGCATGCAGGAGGCAGCTGATCAATGATTCTCTCTCATCATTGATGTTGCTATCTCTCTCTCCCTCTCCCTTCCTCTCTGAAATCAATAAAAATATATAGAAAAAAGAAAATTGATAATGCTATAATAAAGTAAATTCTTATCCAATATTTGGATACTTTTATAAAGAGATAATTCTCATTTGCTATTTGGTTACCCAGTATTATAGTACATTAAAAAATGCTTGATTCTTTCCCTTTAGTTACCAGTTTTCAAGCTAATGAATTTTCCCTTATCGTTTTTTAAAACTGACTGATTCTTTTTTTTTTTAAAGTATCACTATAACTCGAGGACTTAAACATATTTCATGGGATTCAATTTGTATTATCTCCCTCCTTGGGAGTCTTTTCAAATTAGTCTTTGGTAGTTTCCTTGCTATCTGTCATTATAAGAATTTCAAGGCTGGTCTTGTGTATTTTTTTTTTTACCCTAAACCTGGAATCAATCATTTCTCCAAGAAACCCTAATACCTGATAGTGGGAAATGATATTTCAAAACTACCATCTGGGCATTAGGCTTCCTCATTGCTATTGGTTGGGACTGTAACTAGATCTGTTAGTCAACTATGCTAGAAGATTCTTAAGCATATATACATCTATATTCTTGAATGTGATAGGAGTTTCAATATGAATTCTTAAGGGGATTTCATTTATATATAATATTCACATTCACATTTATAGAGTGTCTACTTAACTTCCTTTCTATGAAACTTATATCTTCTTTCTTCTACACTGAAAATCTTGTTCTTTAAGGACATAGCATGGAGATGATAAAGTTAGAATATATTGTAATAACTCACTTTTTCATTCTCTAATTCCATGCACACTTAGTCTCAAAATAATAGTACTCTTACTATCTCCAATAGAATTACTGAAAACATTAAAATATTTTTACATGGACTCTATTTTCCATTTACTTTAAAAATAGTTATAGTATATCTATATTGTCAAAACATATAACCATAACATAATATACTCTCTCCCTCTTAGTACTCATTTATTCTTAGTTCAGCAGGTAACTAAATATTTAATGCTTACATCCTATTCTTATAGTAAAGCCTCTCTAGTCATTTTAGTTGTGTGAACCTTGTTTTCTACTATAGTCCTCAGGAAGGATTCATAGGCACAATATTACCTAAGTTCTTGTATTTTGATAAAAGCTTATGTGCTTTATAGGGGAAACAGTTTTGCTGAATATAAAATCTTTGGTACACATTTCTTTTCTTGAGTGTTTAAAATAGTATGGTAGTTTCTTCTGGCTTAAAGAATTGCTGTCAAAAAAGTCTGCTGATAATTTAATTTTCTTTCTTTCATGAGCGCTTTTCTTTCCAGTTGCCCAAAGGATATTTTCCTTAAAATCCTGTAATTTTAATAAAATACATCATGGTGTTTGAAGTCCTGTGCAATATTCCTGTGTATACAGTGTGCTCTCTAAATATGTAGTTTCCAATTTTTTTTGGGGGGGGCGGCATTTTCTTGAATTATGGTTTTTAGTTTTTATTATTTCCTTATTTTGCTTTTCTCCATCAAGGATATCTAATATCTAATAACTTTGTCCATTCCCCCTTGCCTGTTTTAAACATTTCTTTACTTTCTTTCAAGTATTTTTAATCTTTATTGTAAATTTTTCCTTTAAAAGTTACCTGTTTTATTTATTCACTTTTGTCCTCCCTCTGACTATAGTTTTGTTTCAGAAACAATTTTTTTATTATTACTTCTAATCTTTCTAAGTTCTTTCATTTTTTTCTGAGTTTTGATAATTCTGGTTTTTAATGTATTGTATTAGTTTCTCTTTTTAATATATTTCTATTGGTTTCAGAGAGGAAGGGAGAGGGAGAGAGAGATAGAAACATCAATGATGAGAGAGAATCATTGATCAGCTGCCTCCTGCACACCCCACACTGGGGATCGAGCCCGCAACCCCGGCATGTGCCCTGATCAGGAATTGAACCATGACCTCCTGGTTCATGGTCAACACTAAGCCTCTGAGTCACACAGGCTGGACAAGTTTCTTAAATCTTCTTGTTTATTTTGAAATATTTGGTTAGAATTTTGATCTGCTTTCTGGGTATGTGCTTCTGAGGTGCTATCATTGTCCGTAGGGAAGTTATTCTGGCCATTCTCCATTATTTTCATAACAAATTTGAATAGGATTTAATCCAGATAATTTTTCTTACTCACTTCTATGTGAAATTAGTTTTCCTGAATTTTTAAAAAGAGGTGGGGTTTAGGAAAATTCTTGTCAACCTAGCAGGTTTTTCTCTCCAGTTGTTTTCTTCTAGTGTTCAAATATATTACTGCTTGTTGTCTAAGATTTCCCATCTAGCCCTATTCTTTTCCCCCACCTTGATATAGCTTCTCTTTTATGTTGCTAATTTTTTATTCTTCTCCTATAAGTCTCTCCTCAGTATAAGGCCTGCTCTAGAAGGGAGCTCTAGCAGGGCAGTCATGAAAGTTAATGGGAGTCAGTGTAATCTCGCTTCTTCAATTCTTATCATGGGCTGCTTACACTTATCTGCTATTGGAGAGAGAAAATGCCTTACATTTTCAGCTTCTGTTATCAAATTAGCCCACTGTATTTTCCAGTGAATACTTGTTAGCTGTGTCAGAGTTCTACATCTTCAGGTTCACTGGACACCACCCTTGTTGTTTTCTTCTACATCCTGCACAGACATGGATACCATAAAGGTCTGGTATCAACTAATTTGTGTCACCTGCTTATATTCTGTTGTAAATGTTGTCCATAGGTATTTAGTTCTATTATCTGGTTCTTATCTCTCTTTTTATATGAAGATATGGAGAGTGTGAAATATTATATTGTTGCTATTGATCCTTCTTCCTAAAATACATCTGAAATGTATTTTAATTCTAGTTTTTTTTATTAGAAGAAGGGTTTAACAAATTTAACAAATTCTTAGCAGTAGAGACTTTTTAAAAATTAAATGTTATACTGATTTCCAAGGTATATAATATAAATATATAGAAAGTTAAAACATAAATATAAGTAAAATGTAAAAAATATATATACATCTATGAGTATGTAATTATTATAACAATAGTTATAAATACATTTGGTGAGAAAGATTAGGGTGTTTTCATGTCTCAGCATCCAATTAAGCCTGTATTTGTTTTGGTTAAAAACAGAAATTTCTGAATCACTCAGCGTTTTTTTTTTAAGCAACTTGCCTTGTATTTTTATATCACTTTGAACTGATTTGATTTCTTGTCAAAAGTATTTAAATTGGATAAGAAAGAAATAACATTTTCAATAAATACTAAAACCAATGCGATGTCAGACATTTTTCCTTTTTGGCTACAGAAATTACTATTGAATCAAACACGTGCTGAGCAGATGTTTCTGTGCCTTGCTGGGCATTTAATTGAGTGTGGTTTGGATATACAATAGTCACAGATTGGCTTGTTAAGCTTACTTCTATAATATGAATCAGGCATTTTTTAAAAGACCAGTTCAGCACTCTAAACTTCTTAATCAGTAGCATGCTTACAAAATTTTTAAGTATGCTCTAGAAATGTCAGGACCTGCTTTAGTTTCAGGTCTGCAGAAAAATATATCAATTTGACAGACCAAATAAATGAGACAGGGGTCCCAACAAGAAGTTAAAATTTGGTGTATTAAATATTAATTGATAAATTCATTATGATACATAAAAACAACATTTAGGTTAAACTTTTCTGGAAACTCTAGGCAATGTCAATCACAGTTTGAAACCAACTCATTAGGTATGTATTCATGAAAACTTTTACTTTATGTCTTTAATTTGGAATATATAACCCAGGAAATGATTTTAGCGTAAATATTAACTTTTATCTGAATATAACAAACAGAGTAACAAGAAAGCGGGTTAAATTCAATGGTCATTTTGAATGTCTTCTACCTCCTAAGTCTACTGCCATATCGTCAGAAAAAAGTGATTCTACTTGTTAGGAGAACATTTATCTATAGTGGAAAATAAGAAAAGACAGAATCAGTCAATCAGAGCTTGAACCTTATTATTTTATTTTCTGTCTTTCCTTTTCCTAAACCAGAGTGATTTTATCTGTTCATGGAGATATCCTTTAAAGTGCTTTTGAGGCATTACATTGCTATAGTATAGTTCAGGCAATTAGTGATGAACCATGGTCTTATACTGTTCTTTTTCACCTTTTGCTAAATTATTTTGTTTCGTGTGTGTGTGTGTGTGTGTGTGTGTGTGTGTGTGTGTGTGTAAGAGTACAACTAACCAGTAGCCAGTCTGCCTTTTTTATTTTTATTTTTTTTCCTTTGTTGATTAAGGTATTACAAATGTGTCCTTATCTCCCCTTTGTCCCCCTATCACCCCACTCTTCCCTCACCCCCCGGTGTCTGTATCCATTGGTTATGCTTATAAGCATGCATACAAGTCCTTTGGTTGATCTCCCCACTTAGCCCCACCCTCTCCTGCCTTCACTCTGAGGTTTGAGCATCTGATCGATGCTTCTCTGTTTCTAGATCTAGTTTTGTTCATCAGTTTATGTTGTTCATTATAATCCACAAATGAGTGAGATCATGTGATATTTATCTTTCTCTGACTGACTT
>NW_005364953.1:4354059-4354413 GCF_000412655.1 Myotis brandtii
CTAGAAGTGGGATCACTGGGTCAAATGGAAGTTCCATTTTTAGTTTTTTGAGGAAGCTCCATACTATTCTCCACAGTGGCTGCACCAGTCTGCAATCCCATGAGCAGTGCACGAGGGTTCCTCCTTTTTCTCATCCTCTCCAGCATTTGTCATTGGTTGATCTGTTGATGATAGCCAATCTGACAGGTGTGAGATGGTACCGCATTGTCTTTTTTTTTTGCATCTCTCCGATGATTAGTGACTTTGAGCATGTTTTCATATGACTCTTGACCTTCCTTATGTCTTCTTTCAAAAAGTATCTATTGAGGTCCTTTGCCCATTTTTTTTTTATTGGGTTGTTTGTCTTCTTTTATT
>NW_005364953.1:4354754-4362862 GCF_000412655.1 Myotis brandtii
GGGTCAAATGGGAGTTCCATTTTTAGTTTTTTGAGGAAACTCCATACTGTTCTCCAAAGCGGCTGCACCAGTCTGCATTCCCACCAGCAGTGCATGAGTGTTCCTTTTTCTCCGCATCCTCGCTAGCACTTTTCCTTTGTTGATTTGTTGATGATAGCCATTCTGACAGGTGTGACATGGTACCGCATTGTCGTTTTGATTTGAATCTCTTGAATGATTAGTGACTTTGAGCATGTTTTCATGTCTCTTGGCCTTCCTTATGTCCTCTTTGGAAAAGTATCTATTTAGGTCCATTGCCCATTTTTTGATTGGGTTGTTTATCTTCCTTTTTTTAGTTGTATGAGTTCCCTGTAAATGTTGGAGATTAAAACCTTATCGGTGATAACATTGGCAAATATGTTCTCCCATGCAGTGGGCTTTCTTGTTGTTTTGTTGATGGTTTCTTTTGCTGTACAGAAGCTTTTTATTTTGATGTCGTCTCATTTGTTTATTTTCCCTTTAGTTTCCATTGCTCTAGGAGTGGTATCAGTGAAGAAATTGCTTTGGCATATGTCTCAGATTTTGCTGCGTTTGGATTCCTCTAATATTTTTATGGCTTTCCATCTTACATTTAAGTCCTTTATCCATTTTGAGTTTATTTTTGTGTATGGTGTAAGTTGGTGGTCTAATTTCATTTTTTTGCCTACGTCTGACCAAATTTCGCAGCACCATTTATTGAGGAGACTGTCTTGACTCCATTGTATGCTCTTGCCTCCTTTGTCAAATATTAATTGAACATAGTGGTTTGGGTCAATTTCAGGGTTATCTATTATATTCCATTGATCTATATGTCTGTTCTTGTGCCAATAACAGGCAGTTTTGAGAACAGTGGCTTTGTAATACATCTTGATATCTGGTATTGAAATCCCTCCTACTTTGTTCTTCTTTCTCAGGATCGCTGCAGCTATTTGGTTTGTTTGTTTGTTTGTTTGTCTGTTTTTAATTCCAGATGAATTTTTGGAGAGTTCTTTCTAGATCTGTGAAATATGCTGTTGGTATTTTAATGGGGAGTGCATTGAATCTACAGATTGCTTTAGGTAGTATGGACATTTTAATGATGTTGATTCTACCAATCCATGAACATGGTATGTTCTTCCATCTGTTTATGTCTTCCTCTATCTCCTCATTTTTCGTCCTGTAGTTTTCTGCAGACAGGTCTTTTACCTCCTTAGTTAAGTTAATTCCTAGGTATCTTAATTTTTTTTGGTTTGATGTCTATAATACAATATTGTTGTCTATAATTTTATACTGTGCATTAGAGCTCCAATATTTATTTACCTACTAGTTGCAAGTTTGTATCTTTAAACAGCTCTCCTACTCCCCTCACCACTGCCAGCTAATACTACTATAGCCATCATATTATAATATATAAATGTATCAAATCAACATGCTGCATAGCTTAAGCTTATACAATATTATATGTCAAATATATTTCAATTAAAAAGTGGATAAACATAGGTTCATACTTAGCAAACTTAAGAGAAATAAAAGGGTATGGACTTTCAACAATAAAACTGCTATCAATAAGGTATTCTGAGGAAATTATCCTATATTTAAAAATGTCTCTCCACAGTCACATGCATTAAACATTGGTCCTAACATATTTTTCTTTTATATTAATTGAGTTGCCACCTTCTCCTTACATAGTCAAGAACTTGGGCCAGCTAGCGTGGCTCAGTGGTTGACAGTCAATCTGTGAACTAGGAAGCCATAATTCAATTTCCAGTCAGGGTACATTCCCAGGTTGCGGGCCCAATCCCCAGTGTGGGGCATTCAGGGGGCAGCTGATCAATGATTCTCTCTCATCACTGATGCTTCTCTCTTTCTCTCTCTCTCTCTCCCTCTCTCTTCCTCTCTGAAATCAATAAAAATATATTTAAATAAATATAATTAAAAAAAACTTGGCCAGTTTGACCTGGCCTTCTCGAATCAGCTTTTACAATGTCACTTGGCTTCTTTCAACATATAGAAAACATCTTTAATGGCATGGTCTATATACTATATGCCAAGAGACACTATCCACTGAAAGAACAGAAAGCAACATACAAAATCAGTTTGTGACTATCATCTACTCTAAGAAGTTCCATTCCTACTCCCATCAGCCGTTATGCTACAACTATTTAGTAGTTGACAGAATTTTGGCAAGATCCATTATAATGTTATTAGGTTTATTACTATTAATATTATAAACTACTTCTACTGTTAAATATTTTACTGGGAATAGGAAAATCTAAGCAATTTACAAAGATCTTATAAAATATTATTCTCTATATATTTTTATTGAATTTATTGAGGTTACATTGATTAAGTTTAGAGATTTCAAGTACAATTCTATAAAACATCATCTGTATATAGTATTGTGTGTCTATTTAGCTCTCAAAGTCTGGCCTCCTTCCATCACCACTTTATGCCCCCTTTACCCACTTCTACCTGCCCCCACTCCTCTTCCCTCTGGTAATCACCATATCACCATACTGATGTCTGTGTCTATGAATTTGTTGGGTTTTTTGCTAAATCCCTTCACCTATTCACTCAGTCCACCAACCTTCCTCTCTGACAGCTATCAATCTGTTCTTTGTATCTATGAATCTGTTTCCATTTTCTTTGTATTCTTCATTAGATTCCACATATAAGTGAAATCATATGGTATTTTTCTTTCCCTAACTGGCTTATTTCACTTAGCATAATACCCTCTATGTTCATTCAGGTTGTCACAAAGAGTAAGATTTACTTCTTTTTATGGCTGAGTTGTATTCCATTATTTAAATGTACCACAGCTTTTTTATCCACTCATCTATTGCTGGGTCCTAGGACTGTTTTCAAATCTTGGCTATTGTACACAATGCTGCAATGAATATAGGGGTGCATATACAATTTTGAAACAGTGTTTTGGGTTTCTTTGCATATATTCCCAGAAGTAGAATCACTGGTTCATAAGGCAGTTCCATGTTTAATTTTTTGAGGAAACTTCATGTCTTCCACAGTGGCTGCACCAATCTGCATTTCCACCAACAGTTCGTGTGGGTTCCCTTTTTCCCACGTTGTCACCAATAGTTGTCATTTGTTGATTTATTGATGATAGCCATTCTGAGAGGTGCGAGGTGATACCTCATTGTGGTTTTAATTTGCATTTTTGATTATTACTGACAATGAATACCTTTTCATGTGTCTATTGGCCATTTGTATGTCCTCTTTGGACAAGTGTCTATTCAGTTTCTTTGTTCATTTTAAAAAATGTATATATTTTTATTGATTTCAGAGAGGAAGGGAGTGGGAGAGAGAGATAGAAACATCAATGATGAGAGAGAATCATTGATCGGCTGCCTCCTGCACACCCCCAACTGGGGATCGAGCCCACAACCTGGGCATATGCCCTTGACCAGAATCAAACCTGGGACCCTTCACTCCACAGGCTGATGCTCTATCCACTGAGCCAAACCAGCTAGGGCTGTCTATTTTTTTAAACTGGATTGAATGTCTTCCTGGTGTTGAGTTGTAGAAGTTCTTTATAAATTTTAGATATTCACCCCATATCAGATGTATTATTGGGACAAATGTGTTGTCCCATTCAGTCGGTTGTCTTTTCATTTTGTGGATGATTTCCTTTGCTATGCAAAACTTTTTAGTTTGATGTAGTCCAATTTGCTTATTTTTTCCTTTGTTTCCCTTGACTGAGATATATATCAGATAAAATATTGCTACGAGAAATGTCTGAGACTTTACTTCCTGTATTTTCTTCGAGGATTTTTATAGTTTCGAGTCTAGCATTTAAGTCTTTTATCCATTTTGAGTTAATCTTGTGTATGGCATAAGGACATGGTCTAGCGGGTGCGCATGTATAATGTGATTGAAATTTCGTGGCCCATGCGCAGAAGTCGGTATTTTGTGGAAGAGCCACACTCAAGGGGCCAAAGAGCCGCATGTGGCTCACGAGCCGCAGTTTGCCGACCACTAGTCTAGGCATCCTCGCAGACTCATCTCAGAGCTGATGTCAGGGTAGGTGCAGGCTCCCCTTTCCCAACGCCATTTATTGAATAGACTGTCTTTACCCCATTGTATGTTCTTGCCTCATTTGTCAAATATTAATTGACCATAAAAGTGTGGGTTTATTTCTGGCCTCTCTATTCTGTTCTGTTGATCTATATGTTTATTTTTATGCAAGTACAATGCTATCTTGATTACTATGGCCTTGTAGTATAGTTTAATACCAGGTAGCATGATACCTCCAACTTTGTTCTTCTTTCTCAAGATTGCTATGGCTTTTCGGGGTCTTTTATGGTTTCATATAAATTTTTGTAATATTTGTTCCATTTCTGTGAAATATTTCATTGGTATTTTGAAAGGAATTGTGTTGAATCTATAGATTGCTTTGGGTGGTATGGATATTTTAATGTTAATTCTTCATATTCATGAACATGGTATATACTTCCACTTATTTGTATCATCCTCAATTTCATTCTTCAGTATAATATAATTTTGCTCTTACAGGTCATTTACATTCTTGGTAAAATTTATTCCTAGGTACCTTATTTATTATTTTTTTTGCAATTTTAAATGGGATTGGTTTCTTAGTTTCCTATTCTGATAGCTTATCATTGGTGTATCAAAATGCAACTGTTTTCTGGATATTTTGTGTCCTATATACTTTACTGAATTCATTTATCAGTTCTAGTAGTTTTTTTGTGTGGAATCTTTAGGGTTCTCTATATACAGTGCCGTGTCATCTGCAAATAATGACAGTTTTACTTCTTCCTTTCCAATTTGGATGCCTTTTCCTTCTTCTTCTTCTTGTCTGATTGCTGTGGCTAGTACTTCCAGTACTATGTTGAATAAGAGTGGTGAAAGGGAAATCCCTGCCTTGTTCCTGATCTTAACTGAAATGCTTCTGGCTTTTGCCCATTGAGTGTGATGCTGGTGGGTTTGTCATATATGGCCTTTATTATGTTGAGGTATGTTCCCTCTATGCCAAGTTTGCTGAAAGTTTTTGCCATAAATGTGTGCTGGATTTTATAAAATGCTTTTTTGCATCTATTGATTTGATCATGTGACTTTTAGTCTTCATTTTGTTTATGTGGTGAATCACATTTATTGATTTGAGAATATTGTACCAGCCTCATATCCTCAGAATAAATTCCATTTGATTGTGGTGTATAATCTTTTTAATGTATTGCTGGATTCAGTTTGCTAATATTTTATTCAGGATTCAATATAGATCTTAATAAGGATTCAAAATGTATAGGTGGAGGCTCTTTCTTGCATTCAATTATGTGAAGAATGATCTCTGTTGAGTTCTTTGCTTAAACATCTTCAGTGGCATCACCTTATGGCCTGAGGAGGCTGAACCTAGCTTTCCCACTTCCCAACACAGCACTCCTTCATTACACAGTGCAAGGAAAGTGCATGTAACCTGAGTTGGTACTGAGCTCCCATGTGGGAAACAATTCTGCAGATTCAAGGTACAGCCAGAGCAATAAAAGTGGAGGATTTGTCATTTTATTTGCATAATTATTTGATGTGACTATTCAAGCATAAAAGTAAATTTCCTGCTGCTATAATAGTTTTGGTTTCTGTTTTCATTATAAAACTAATTAGGAATAGGAAAGGGCTGAACCAGTTTTTTTGTGTGTTTTTTTAAGGGAAGGGTGAGAAAAGTAAATAAACTTTTGTTCTTTTTGTTACTTATAAATTCTGGAACATTTTCCATTCTCTTTTATTGTCAACTAATTGATCAATATTTTAAACACTATATCTAAACCAAAGTGGTAAGCTCTACTAAAATAGACATCTTCCTCTTTAATAATGTTTCTCTTCTAATTCCTTAGCAGTTTCTAAAACTATTATTTTCTTTCATTATGAGACCTACAATAGTGCTTCAGTGACATTAAGTTAAAAAAGATATATGTAACTAAGACCATGTCACAAAGCCCATATAAAAAACAATGGTCCAGCCCTAACCGGTTTGGCTCAGTGGATAGAGCACCGGCCTGCAGACTGAAAGGTCGCAGGTTCGATTCCGGTCAAGGGCATGTATCTTGGTTGCGGGCACATCCCCAGTAGGAGGTGTGCAGGAGGCAGCTGATCGATGTTTCTCTCTCATCGATGTTTCTAACTCTCTATCCCTCTCCTTTCCTCTCTGTAAAAAATCAATAAAATATATTTTAAAAAACAATGGTCCAGCTTTGCAGAGGGTAGCCTTTACTCTTCTTAAAAGTGGTATCTCAGAGGAAAACCAAGATGGTGGCATAGGTAATCACGTATACTTGCTGCCTCTCACAACCACATCAAAATTACAACTAAATGGCAGAACAACTACCACCCAGAACCGTGCGAAAGCTGGCTGAGTGGAAATTCTACAACTAGAGAGGTGAAGAAAGTGCATTGAGACCAGTAAGAGGTGCGGAGGCACAGAAAGTGCTGGCACCTGGATGTGTTGTTCTCTAAACCGGGAAGGAGATACAAGCTCCCGCTTGCTCTGAATTCCAGTTACGGGCGAGACTCTGGGGGACCCAGACACATACGGGGAGAAACTGGACTGTTTGGCATTGGGACAGGAACGTGAGGGCGGCTTACTATTAGAGGTGCTCGCAGTAATCATTGTTCCTGCACAGGTGCATGAGACTCAGAGAACCAGGGACTTCTCTGGTTCAGGGAAGCCATTGCTGTTTGCTCTGCCCTTTTGATTCCCAGAGACCCTACCCCACCCAATTTACAACCCCACCCAAGCTGTGCACATCAGCTTTTGCATATGAATGGCCTGTCCTTTTGCCTAAAACAAACTGCAGCTGGGTCAGAAAGCACCAGAGATTCCAAAAGAAGGCCCACTACTTGGCAACAGCAGGGCCTTGCTTCACAGCTGGGCCTTGGCTGGGCACTTCCAAACCCCATACAAAGAGGAGGAATCTGAAAATGTCTCTGTTGCTCCTGCTGGGCAGCCCCAGATAGTGGCTGACCTTGCACCTCCTTGGAGATGATAATGGATTACAACTCTTCACATCCATATGAGACACACTCAATGGGGCAGACTCAGTGAGCACCAAAGCCCTACTGAAGCAAGTCCTGCCCCATAAGGGTGTCTCCTGCGCAACAGATCTTCCATTGTAGACACAGCTGGTCACCACAGCCAAGAGGTCAATTTGGCCTGGAGGTCAATTCTTCCCAGTGATACCAACAGCAATCAAGGGTTAACTACAATAAGACTGTGCAAACCTCCCACAAAGGGGTGAACCAAGAGCATCAACCTCAGGTGACTGGGGAGGCTGAGCCACTGGGCCCTATAGGACACCAACCACACAAGGCCACTCTATCAACTCAAGGAGACTTAGAAACGAACACAGGGAAGCAGCCAAAATGTGGAGACAAAGAAACAAGTCACAAATGAAAGAAATGGATGAAAGCAAAATACTGGATATAGAGTTCAAAACCACGGTTATAAGGTTACTCAAGAATCTTCTAGAAACCTCCAAGAAATTTAGTGAGACCCTCAAGGATATGAAAAAGGACCAATTAGAAATTAAGTATACACTGACTGAAATAAAGAATAATATACAGAGATCCAATAGCAGACAAGAGGATCCCAAGAATCAAGTCAAAGATTTGAAATATGAAGAAGCAAAAAACACCCAATCAGAAAAGCAAAAAGAAAAAAGAATCCAAAAATATGAAGATAGTGTGAGGAGCCTCTGGGACAACTTCAAGCGTACCAACATCCGAATTATGGGGGTGCCAGAAGAAGAGAGAGAGCAAGATATTGAAAACCTATTTGAAGAAATAATGACAGAAAACTTCCCCTACCTGGTGAAAGAAATAGACTTACAAGTCCAGGAGGTGCACAGAATTCCAAACAAGAGGAATCTAAAGAGGACCACACTAGGACACATCATAATTAAAACACCAAGGGCAAAAGACAAAGAGAGAATCTTAAAAGCAGCAAGAGAAAGACAGTCAGTTACCTACAAGGGAGTACCCATACGACTGTCAGCTGATTTCTCAACAGAAACTATGCAGGCCAGAAGGGAGTGGCAAGAAATATTCAAAGTGATGAATACCAAGAACCTACAACCAAGATTACT
>NW_005364953.1:4363013-4371318 GCF_000412655.1 Myotis brandtii
GAACAGAATAAACTGGTGAATATAATAGAATCAGGGCCATAGAAAGGAAGTGGACTGACAATTCTCAGTGAGGAAGAGGATGTGGGGGGTACAGGAAGAGACTGGACAAAAATCTTACACCTATGGACGAGGACAATGGAGGGGGTGTGGTAAGGGCATGGGGTGGGATGGGAACCGGGTGAAGGGGAGCTATGTGGGGGGGAGAGGAACAACTGTAATAATCTGAACAATAAAGATTTATTTTTTTTTAAAGTGGTACCTCAAGGATACTTTCTGAAATACCCATTCTTTGTGATAAATCTAACCAAATACTCTATTGGACTGTGACCATTGGAACTATTTAGAAGTCTGTTTTTAAGAATAGGGCCTCTCCTAGATAGATTTTCTATTATTCACATTCTTCCATTCAGTTTGACTCTATGTCACTCAGGGAAGATCCTATACAACCCAACACAGTCGGTGATTGTGCATCTTTATTCTTACACTGTCCTTTCTGAGCCCTATTGAATTTTTCTTGGGCTCCTTCACTTGTGTCATGATCCTGACATGAAAAAATAGAATCAAATATACCTAAGTCAGTTCAGCTTTATTATATTACATATTATCTCTCCTCTACTGCATGTGCTATATGTAAATGTGGCATATGTTGATGGCAATACTTAATTGAATATCCAAGAATTTCAAGTCAGAGAGTTTAAGGTCTTACAATATAAATGCAATTAAATATGCTATTATTGTTAGATTAGTAGATTAAGAAGATACCATAGACATAATGAGTCAGGATTTTAGCCACATTTCACAGAAAACCTCATATAATATCTTGGCCATTATATATTTTAGTAAATAATAGTTGTTTAATGATGGTCTATTAATAGAAATTAAATGGAATTACAATGTAGAAAAATGTGGAATTAGAGAGATGTGGGTTAGGAGACTTTCTATTATACATAAAAGGTATTGTTTAATAGATGGGATTTATATCTGGAGGGTCGTCTCTAGTGGAGAACTATAGGGCTCGATATTGGACTTAATCATTTCCATTTTATCAAAAGCTTAATTAAGACAAAGAGTATAGATAAGCTTATCAAATTTGTAGATGACATAGCTTGACAGAATACTAATATAGAGCCAAGATTCAATAGGAAAAATCTGACAGGCTGAAAAAAAACTACAGTGATGGACTCTACTAGGTCATAAAAATTAACTGTAACGGTGTAGAAGGATAAAACTCCTAAAGAGCTGCTTATGGAAAGCAGACTTTTCTGTTGACTTAGAGTGAAGGTGAGAAACATGTATTGTTGCTATGAAGACATTGAACTATCAGTCTGCATTTATATTAAGTGGAAGGTCCACAAAACAGAGCTTGTCCTCTTCCACTGGTCAAAACACACTGTGAATGTCGTGTTCCCTTGTGGGAGCAATGTCTTTTATAAGTGACAAAGTCTTTTGAGAGGACAGGGGACTAAGAAGTAAAAGATCAGGAAACTATATAGCAGAGATGGTAGAGGGAACCAGAGAATTTTTGCACAGAGGTAGATGTAAAAAGAGCATAATAATAATGTGCACAAGTGTGAAGAGCTCTCAGTCCCTTAAATATAGATTTATTTTATTCGTTCATTCAACAATCATGTGAGAGCTCTCCCTATTCCAGATCCTGTTCTAAGCTCTGTAGATACGGATGTGAACAAGTCAAAGTCCCTACCTCATGGAATTTACTTTTTTGTTGTTGTTGTTAATCCTCACATGAGGATACTTTCTTCATTGCTTTTCAGAGAGAGTGAAAGGGAGATAGGGAGAGGGGGAGAGAGAGAAAAAAAAACAAACAAAAAAAACCCCCACACATCTATGTGAAAGAGACACATTTACTGGTTGCCTCAGGCATTTGCCTGACCAAGGTTGGGGAGCAAATCGGCAACCTAGATACATGCCTTTGACCTGGAATCAAACCTGTGACCCTTCAGTGAGCGGAATGATACTCTAAACCAGTGGTTCTCAACCTTCTGGCCCTTTAAATACAGTTCCTCATGTTGTGACCCAACCATAAAATTATTTTCGTTGCTACTTTATAACTGTAATGTTGCTACTGTTATGAATCGTAATGTAAATATCTGATATGCAGGATGGTCTTAGGCGACCCCTGTGAAAGGGTCGTTCAACTGCCAAAGGGGTCGCGACCCACAGGTTGAGAACCGCTGTTCTAAACACTAAGCCACGTAGGGCTGGAATTTACTTTTTAATTTATTTTATCCTTTGCACTTGCCTCATTCTATGTACTGTGTTTAGGCAATTCCATCCACTCTCGTGGCTTTGTCTTATTGACTTTTATGAGCAATTATGATGTTAACATATACAACTCCATCTTTAGGCAGAGCTCTCTCCCCAACCCTAAGTCAGATTTATTCGGTGAAGAATCATTACAGGCACTAGAGGTACAGCAGAAAAGAATACAGATGCATTACCCTTGTTCTCATGGATCCTACTGTCTACTGGGGTGGGGAATGTTAAATATTGGCATAAATAATTATAAATGAAAAATTGGGAGTTCTAGGAATGAAAATTAAAGAATACTATGAGTGAGAAAAAATGGAGAAGTGGACTTAAACTCCCTGCGGAATAATATTTAAAGTAAAACTTAAAAGATAACTAAGTGTTAACCAGACCAAGAGAATAGGAATGAATGTTCATGGAGAGGAAACAGCCTATGTGAAAACACTGAGATACTATCTTCCTACAGGTTCTCTCCTTACAAATGTTTCATAGATAGGTCAAGTATAACATGTCTAAAACTGAACTCATTGTTGTCTCCCCAAACTATACCTTCTCCTGCAATAATCCTCAAATTCTCCTTCTTTTTCATATCCTACATACTGTTCATTAGTTCCTTTTCTTCTTCCTTCTACATATCCCAATTCTGTCCCCTCTTCACCATCTCCTTAGTAGCAATCTCAGTGCACATTCTTATCATCTGTCAGCCAAGTTCTTAAAACACTCTATAACGAATTTTCTTACCAAATATTTTTACTCACCTTACCTTTCTTCTCAGTATTCAGAGTTAAAATCTTCAAATATATTTTTCCCCTAGTTAAAATTCTTCACTAGCTCCATATCACCTATAGAAAAAAATTGAAACCCATGAAGAGAGTACCTAAGGCCCTTCATGTCTTGCCCCCACCAACTTCTCCAGCTACATCTCTTATTACTCCCTCATTTACCCCCCTAGATATAGTCAAGGTGAAATACTTACAGCTTTCTATTATAACATGTTTCATTTTTCTTAAGCCTTCTAGCATTCCATTTCTTTATTCTCTGTTTGTATTTTTCTATTTCTTAGAATAGTGTGCCCTCAATAAATGTTGGAAGGAAGGAATATAGAAAAGAATAAAGGAATGAAGAAGAGGAAATAGAAAGGAAATAAATTCAGGGTGGTTTAGAAAGAATATTAAATGATAGATTCATGATTGGCTAGAAAAAGAATGATATTTAAGATATAATACATTGAATTTCTTATCAAGTTATATAGGAAAAGGATGTCTCTTTTGGCAATGTAGAGATTCTTGGTTTACTCTATGCCATTCTTTCTATTGTACTGATCCTTTGGATTTGTATAGTGTTTTCTTTTGAAGAAAGCAAACAACAATAATAATTTGAGTTCAGGTATCCTCATAAGTACACTGTAAATTAGGAAGGCAAATTTTGTATTGTTGAGGTTTCAAAGATAGAGAAATCTGATAAACAATGAATAAGTCATTTTTCCTATCAGTGGCAGGACAAAAAATCAGATCTGTTTACTTAGGTCTTGTATTTATTTATCACCAAATCGTTGTGCCAGCATTGTTCTATTCTCGTAAATGTCATGTGCCATTTTTTTTTCAATTATTGGGGAAGTTCTTATTTAAGCCTGATTTCGGAAAGAATCTGGCAAGCACATGGAGGGCTAAAGTCTAGAAATTCAGTGTTAGGAAAATTACATATTTTCTTAGTGACAGATGTTTCAGCTATAGAAAGGGTGAGATATCAGGTAAAAGAGAGATCAGGAGATCCTTTCTTTTTAGTAAGCATTTCTGTAATCTCTTAGTGTACAACTTAGTAAATAACTACTTCTATGAAGTTACAGTTTTCCTTTACACTTAATGACCATTTGAGGTTATATATTATAGTTGTAGATGATTTGGCTTATTTTCAGTTCAGGGAGTTCAAAAAAGGAAGGAATCCACATTATATTTGTTTTTTCAGTTAAATTGACAGGATTAATTTTTTCAAAATAAATAAATACCTGGTGTGCATATTTTATAGAGCATAAAGGAGATGTTTTTTTTCTATCTGTGGAGGCTCTTTCCTACTTAGCAAAGGCCAGGCACAGTTTTGACACCTCTCAACAAAGGAAATAGCCCACAGAAACTTTACTTCCACAGGAAGATTTCAGTTCATTCAATTGGAACTCTCTGCTGATGATGATTCTAGAAGAATGAGAAGTGGCTTATCAGGCACTTTTTTCTCCTTCATGCTGTGCCATCGATTCTAAACACTAATGTCTGAGCTCAACCAGAACCAAAGTTGGCAAAGTTGGTTTCATCCTTTTATCTTCCCATGGGAATATCATTGCCAGGGTTCTTGCAATTCTTCATAAAATTTCAAATAGAGCCTCAGGAAGTGCTCACAGGTGATTAAACGGAAAGCCTGCTGCTATTCCTTAGAAGGTACCTGCCCTACTTTCTAAGAAAATTTAAAATTAATTTTTAATCAGTGGTTCTGCAGAAGAGCTTTCAATGCATTTAGTGCCCCAAGAAAAATTAAATTCAAATTGTCCTGAAGATAATCCTCACTGAAAACAGTGAGAACAGCAAAACAATACAGAATCAAACAACAGTAACAAAATAGTAGAAATACCGTTATGGACTCCGAAATTGTATTTTAAAAATATTTCTCATTTATATTGCTCCTATCAGGCCAATGCCTCCCTAGGTGCCCTACATATAAAAACACAATTTAAAACCAACAGCTAAAATAAAAAAGTCCTTGGAATTGTGATTATATTACTCCTTTCAGAGTTCTCAGACTTCTAACTTTCCAGCCAGAGAAAAACAATGGAAAACATTTCCCACCTTTAAACACAGACATATTTTGCAACAAGCTGTGAATATTAGAATTGATGGCAGTAAAAAAGTCATTTAAAATTGCCAATTTCTCTCTAACATGGGGAGTAAGACTTTGAACTACTAAAGCCAAGTCGATATTTAGCCATCTCATTCTTTGAATTACATGAGAAAATGTGGTGTTCCTTTACATATAGTTGATAATTTTTCATGAACAAATAATAATTCATTGAATTGTGACTATGTTTTAACCCTCAGGGCACAAAGATGAATAAGATGCCAGACCTAAAAGTATACAAGGCAAGCAGATTCAAATGACAAAAGAGTGTAAACGCTGTAATAGACAGTAGCACACAGTACACCAAGACAACACGGAGGAGGTTTTCTGACTCCTATTTGGAAGGAGTCATATTTTTTAAAATTGATATAAAACCCAAGTTCAGGCCTTGGCTCAAAATGGCTGCTGCTAATGCCAGGATGACCCTTAGACCTAGGCAAAAGGAGTCTCCTTCCCTGGATTCAGGAATCTGCTGGGGTCATACGTTAGCTGCACTTCTTCCCATAGGGTGAGAGATCTGCAGAACCAACTGTGTGTTCACCTGGAGCATCTTCCACCTTCTTCTAAAGTGCTGGAGTTACTCAAGATCTTCGAATTCCTTGCTCAAATCCTACTCAATCCATAGTCTAATCAGGCCTCTTCTCTTGGGTCCTTCTGAGGCCCAAGGGGTGAACACAAGGCCACCATGTAGAAGGTATGACTAAAGCTTTGTATTCCAGGCTGGAGTGTCCACACTCATACACATATATGAAAATATATGAAGATAACTCAAGTGAGAACAAACTGAGGCTATTTATCCAGAACTTGTTATAGCAAGGGAGTCAGCCACCTTCACTTATGTTTGGCAGTGGCTCAAATACAGGCAGAGGAGTGGGAAAGCTTTATTGTGGGGAAAAAAAAGGTTTCAGGTGTGCTCTAATGGGAGGTTGTTGTTATGAGAAAGTTTCAGATGTGTTCATTAGAAGCAGGGCATCCAACGTTTGGGAAGCATATTTGGCTTTCTCTCATTGGTCCTGAATAGGAAGTGGGGAAAACCTACGTAGTTGGAAGTTATTAATTAAGTACTGGCCATTCTGGGCTGATTGCTGCAGAGATTGTGTTTTGGCTTCAGAGGGGGTATAAAAATAATTTTCATTTCACCTTCTAAGTATTCTAGCTGGGCCAATAATAAAATTAACAAGGACAGATTAATAGGGGGAAGTGTACAAAGTTTGTTATGGATGTACATGTCAGGGGTGTCATAGATATGAGACTCCCAAACACATTGGGCAGTTGAGGCTTATATGTCATGCTGGACAGAGGAAGGGAGGCAGAATGGGTCTGGGTTTTAAAGAGGAAATAAGCAATCCACAAGTGGCCAAGAAAGAGTGGAACAGGTGGCAAACAAATTCCTGCTAGGCCATCCAGAGACAGTGGGACAGAGGTGAGGAAACCGGCTTTGCTAGATTTTTTTCCTGTTTACTATATTTAATTCAAATTAAGCTAGGGTGATTGTGCTATGGTTCCCTTCCAAAAACGGGTTTTTCTATCTGAATTCCTTCGGGCAAGAAGAGGGAGGGTCAGTGGTTCTTTCTGAGTCTTTGTTTCTTAATAACCAGCTTAAAATCAATATCCCAAAAGGCACATTTTGGGGTGGCAAAACTTTGGTGCCCCTTACATCCCAGGCTGGTTGCTGCAGAGGCTGTGGATTCGTTTTCTATTGTCATGTTATGATCTGTCCATTGTTCATTTATATATTTAATGTCTCACACACACAGCTGAATGTAGCTGGTGGTGAGAAAATGAACTTGAAAACTTCTCACCCACACTACTACCCATATTCTTTAAAAAATATATATATATATATACTTTTTTATTGAATGCAGAGAGGAAAGGAGAGGGAGAGATAGAAACATCAATAATGAGAGAGAATCATTGATTGGCTGCCTCCTGCACACCCCCCCCCATTGGGGATCGAGCCCACCACCCAGGCATGTGTCCCAACCAGGACTCAACCAGGACCCCCTGGTTCATAGGTCGATGCTCAACCATTGAGCCATGCCGGCTGGACCCATATGGAACTGCAAGGAGTCCAAAAATTCTCACTTTGATCCTGTCCTTCCAGATCTTCATGCAGGTTTGTTTGTCAGTGTTAGAGAGAAGAATATATTTTATTTAATGTTTGATATTTCAGTATATTGATTTATACATAGATATCTACACATATTTTATACTAGTGACCCTGTGCACAGATTCATGCACATTGAAAGGAAATTAATTGGAAGGTGGCTAGCGGGGCTGGACTGGGAGAGATGGGCCAGACACTCCCTGGAGCCAACCTTCCAGGTTCCCTCTCCAGCATCTGCAGAGTGAGCGGGGTCCCTTCCGCAGGTGGGGTCCCTCGGTCTGGCCTGTGGGGATCGGGCCAAAACCGGCTCTCCAACATCCTCCAAGGGGTCCCAGAGTGCGAGAGGGCACTCTGCAAAGTTGCTGTCATACAGGGTGTGGAATGCAAACACAACTGTACAGTAAACCAGATTTGGGGCCGACAATGCCCCAGCAATAGCATAACCCACAGCCAAAGGTGGAATCGCGTGGCCCCATGAGGAATCAGGCTCCCTCCTCTCTGGTTTTGGGGTGCATCACCCAAGAACCAATGTTGCCAAGTCGCTGCAGCATGGCAGCTCCTGTGTTGAGCATCTGCCCCCTGGTGGTCAGTGCACATCATAGCAACTGGTTGGATGGGCGAAGGGACACTTAGCATATTAGCCATATCCTAACTAATAAAAGAGAAACATGGTAATTAGCCGTACATCCGCTACCCTTCCCCATTGGCTAATCAGGGCGATATGCAAATTAACTGCCAGCCAAGATGGTGGCCGGCAGCCAGGCAGCTTGAAGTGGAACAGGGAGGCTTGCTTGCTTCAGTGATGGAGGAAGCCAGGTTCCCCGCCTGCCTTGCCGGCCTCTCAGCTTGCAGTTTGAAACATTGTAACAAATATAGAAGCTAAACAAAACCCCAGAAACCTGCTTTAGTCAGCCGGGCTTCAGTCAGCCGGACCGCAACATTGTATCAAATACAGAGGGTAAACAAAGGCCAGAAACCTGCTTTCAGCAGCCAAGGCCTAAGAGTTGGAGCCAAGCCTCAGAGCTAAAGCTGGCCCAGAATAAAAAA
>NW_005364953.1:4372754-4376592 GCF_000412655.1 Myotis brandtii
GCCCTGCTCTGTGCATGACAGGGGGCGGCGCCCCAACTCCCCAATCGGCCCTGCTCTGAGCCCGACCAGGGGCTGCACCTAGGGATTGGGCCTGCCCTCTGCCACCCAGGAGCAGGCCTAAGCCAGCAGATCATTATCTGCCGAGGGGTCCCAGACTGCGAGAGGGCACAGACCGGGCTGAGGGACCCCCTTTCCCCCCCGAGTGCACAAATTTTTGTGCACCGGGCATCTAGTATATATATAAAAGCTTCCAACTTTACTTTTGTTCTGGGCCTAACAAACATTAAGGAGAGGACTGGCAAGTGCACTCTCTGTTGCAATGGCTCTTTTCACAGATTTCTGACATATAAATTCTGGCACTTAATGCAATCTACAGAGACTAATGCTAATGCTAATGCTAGGGCTAAAAATACTGGTTAAAGATGGATGCTCTTGAGGGATAGCTTTCCAGCAACTGAATAATATGCCATAGCTGTGGATAGCTGGGGAACCATAGCTATAAACTACCTATGCGGTTAGGAACCAGCTTGGCACCATTATTATTCAATCCAGTGTTCCAACAGCCTGCATACATTTATTTTATTTAGTTCTTATTAGGGAGAATAATATTTATCATATCACTTTCTTTTCTGAAAAATACCTGCTTACTTCGTTATGCCTGCAAGATTAAGTCAAACTCCTGGGCATTCAAAGACTGTCATTATTTGAACACAATTAACCTTCCATGATTCATTTTTGCCCACTTCCTTGTTGCATGCAACAGGCAAGACCCATTGACTCTCTCACCATTTTTCTGATATCCAGGATCTCCACAAGTCTTTGGTTGTGTACATGGTGCCCCCTCTACTTCAAAGGCCTGGTGTGTACTTGCATGGCAGACTAGAACTCATTCATCATCAATGTCTTACTTATTTCTCTCTGCTTTTAAACAAACATAGATTTCATCTCTTAGATGAATGAAAAAATGACCCATAAGCCCCTAAAGCTAGATAAAATGTTACCTGATATGTGAAGCTTGCTGGTTCCCCAAAGGCATAATTAGCCAATTCTTCTGAAGTGCTTCCATAGCAATCTGTTCTATTACAGTATTTAAACACCTCTTTTGTACTTACTTGCCTACATGTCTGTGTTCTGACTTTATTCCAAACCCTAAAAATGTAGCAAATCTTTTATACTTATCTCTCCTGGAACATAGGAAGCATTAAGTAAATGTTTGATGAATTGAATAAAAATTAAAAGTCAGGCAAAGTTTATTTAGTCTTGTGACATGACACCAGAGAAAATTTTATAGAGAAAGATAGTACTAAATCTCTATGACCATTAATAGATCAATCTCTAGATTATAAGAATGCCAAAATCTCTATTTCTTAACATAATATGAACCTATCATTTATAGATATACTAGAGGCCCGGTGCATGAAAATCTATGCACTGGAGGGGGTTCCCTCAGACCGGCCTGCACAGTCTGAGAGCCCTCAAGGGTGGGAGGCAACCCGGCGATCAGGGGAAGGCGACCGCCATCCCCCCTCTGCTGCTGCCAGCAGCGCAAGCCTCGGCCAGCCCAGATTACCTGAGCCTCAGGCGGCTCTGGGTGGCTGGGCAGCCACCATCTGAGGCTTGCCTGTGCCTCAGGCTGGCCCTGGGTGGCTGGGGGGCTGAGGGGACTAGGCGCCGCCATCTTGTGGCTGTGGGTACCACCATCTTTGAGGGCATGACAGTCAATTAGCATATTCCCTCCTTATTGGCTGTGGGTGCCACCATCTTTGAGGATGGGACAGCAATTAGCATATTCCCTCCTTACTGGCTGTGGGTGCTGCCATCTTTGAGGGTGGGGCAGTCAATTAGCATATTCCCTCCTTATTGGCTGTGGGCACCGCCATCTTTGCGACAGTGTGAGGGTCAATTAACATATTCCCTTTTTATTAGATAGGATTAAAAATTCAAGAAAAATATTCCAGGCTGCTTAAAATGTTTAATACCTAAAAAAAGTATTCATTGTCTTTAATTTCTTTCTCCATCCTTCATACCTTTTTTGCCAAATCACAGTTAACCATATCTATTTCCCAGTGAATTATATTCATTGCCTAAAATATAATTAGGCACTCAATAAGAGTGCTATACTGAATGTTCTGACAACTTAAAACACTTCCCTTATAATATAAGCTTTTGTGGTCAGTCCAGGGACAATGCAAAATGTTGGAGACAGAAGTCTTGACAGTCTGGCTGGTGTGGCTCAGTGGTTGAGCAATAACCTTTAAACCAGGAGGTCATGGTTCGATTCACAGTCAGGGCACATGTCTGGGTTGTGGGCTCCATCCCCAGTGTGGGGCATGCAGGAGTCAGCTAATCAATGATTCTCTCTCATCATTTATGTTTCTCTCTCTTTTATTTTTCTCTCTCTCTCTCTCTCTCTCTCTCTCTCTCTCTCTCTCTCTCCCTCTCCCTTCCTCTCTGAAATCAATAACTATATATATTTAAAAGTGTTGACAGCTCTAAAAAGCTTTTGATCACTTTTGTGGAAGTTTTGTACCCATAATCAATCCACCATATGATTTGTGAGATACCCTGGCTTATTAGCTATTTGCATGTTATTGTCTTCCTTTGAAGAGAAAGTACCTAATTAAGAATTACTGCCTTGACCCTAACTACTGCTGTTGTTCATTTGTGTGACTATCTTGTCATATTTATGTCAGTTCTCTTTTCTGACCTTGATGATCAATCATTGTCCCCAAATACAGCTAGCTAATTTGTAGTTGGTATTCAGTACTTTGAAAATTGGGAGGCTGGAATTTATTGCTTTGTTATTAATTTATCTAGTTTGCAGCATAAACATATACAAATTTAAGATTTAAATCTTAGTGTAAAACTTTGGCCCTGTAAATATAACGTGACTCCAGTTCTGTTACCTGACTTTCTCTCCACAGCTCATTCTATGTCTCATGAAAATTGTTTTATGGAAAATTTAAATCAATGTATTTTTAGCTTATTGCTCGAGGTTTGTACACTTAAAATCAAGTTATATGTGTAAATGGCCTGCCAGTGATATGAAACACTGAGATATAGGCAGAAAAATTCAAAGACTAAACCTATAACTCTAGAGAAAGCTTCAAATTACTCTGGATTCACCTAAAAAGGTTCTATGTCCAAGATCTTTTCCAATTCGCCAACTTTGTTCCTACTGGAATAGAAAGAAAGTTGAAGAGAAAACTTCCTATTTAGGTTTGTTTTCATAAATAATCATAAAAATGGAATTAATGTATATAATGACTAGGAAGTTGTCTACCAGAAAGAGTAGAACTGAATTTTCCTACTAGGAAAATGAAAATATTCCCTAAGGAAAGTACAATACAGACAATAGGAAAATCTCATAATTGGGAAATTGTCAGACTTTATTTCTTCAAACATTTTCTCGGTATTAACCTCCTTCTTAATATTATAGATTATATATTTTGAACTTTCACTTCCTATTTTTTTGTTGCTAGTATATAGAAATGCAATTCATTTTTACTTATTTTTTATCCTGTGACTATGCTCAACTCATTAATTTTTTTGAGTAGCATTATTGTAGATTCCTTAATTTTTCTATGTAAGTAATCATGTTGACTGGAAATAGAGTTTTATACCCTTTCCATTCTAAATGTCATATTTATTTTTCTTGCCTATTCATCTGGAATGCCACTATAATGTTGTGTAGAGGTGATAAGACTAAATTTCTTTGTCTTGTTCTCTAACTTAAAGTGCAAGCATTCATTCTTTCAGCAACATGTATGATGTTGCCTATAAATTTTTTTATAGTTGCCTTTTTAAATTTTTTTAAACCTTTATTGTTGAACATATT
>NW_005364953.1:4376876-4395294 GCF_000412655.1 Myotis brandtii
TGCCTTTTATGGGCTTGAAAGATCTCTTATATTCTCAATTTGCTGATTTTTAAAAAATCATGTATTTGTGTTGAAATTCTCAAATAATTTTTCCATATATTTTGATAATCATATGCTTTTCTTCTCAATTATTTTAATTTAGAGAATTAAATGGATCTTTAAAGTTATTCTTGAATTCATTACATGAATTCCAATGAGTCATGCTATAGTAACCTCTTTATATAATGATGGATTCTGTCTACTAAGGTTTCACTAAGTAATTTTGAATCTATGATCAAGACAGATATTGTGTGTAGCTTCATTTCTTGTAATGCATTGTCTGGTTTTATTATTAGGTGACTAGTGGCCCAGTGCATGAAATTTGTGCACATTAAAAGGGAATTAATTAGAGGAAATATTTTAATATTGCTATTTGCCCTTTATCTGTAATAGAAGTGTCAGAGATGAAAGAAAAGTAAAATGTACACAAAAATCTCCCTTCTGTCAGAGTCTGGGGTGTGCCATGGGACCTAGAGTCAAGTCCCTGCCCACTACCTGCATGCGCTTCGAAAATGCAGGAGACCCAGACCTGGCTGGCCCCACCCCCATTGGGTGAGACCCAGACACAGCCAGCCCCATCCCCATCAAGCCCCTCCAGGCGGGGGGCACAGCCTCAGGTTCCCCAGCCCAGCGCCGGGGCAGGGGGTGCGGCTTGAGGTCCCATATCAAGCCCCGCCGGGTGTGGAGCATGGCCTGAGGTCCCCCCAGCCTGGCGCCGGTGCAGGGGGCACAGCCTGAGGTCCCTCGGTGCCAGGGTGGGGGGCGCAGCCTGAAGTCTCCCGTCCTGGCACCGAGGCAGGGGGTGCAGCCTGAGGTCTCCTGGCCTGCTGCTGGAGTGGGGGTGCGTGTCCTGAGGTCCCCTGTCAAGCCCCACCATGTGAGGGGTGCAGCCTGAGGTCCCCCATTAAGCCCCATCGGGCGAGGGGTGCAGCCAGAGGTCCCCCGTCAAGCCCTGCTGGGTAGGGGGCACAGCCTGAGGTCCCCGTCAAGCCCTGAGGGGTGGGGAACACGGCCTAAGGTCCCTTGCCCCAGCATGGCACCATGCAACCTCAGGTCTCTGCTGTTCGGTCGTGTTGTTACAGTGTCCGGCTAATTTGCATATTCATCTATTATAGATGCTAGCTTCATAAAATGAGTTGGGATAATTTCCCTCCTCTTGTATCTTCTGGAAGGTTTTATGTAGAGTAGATATTACTTCTTCCTTAAATGTATGATAGATCACTACTGTAGCTTAATGGACCTGGAGCAAAATTTGTGGGTAGTTATTTTTTAGGAATTATTCAATTAATTTTATGGATATAAATCTATTCAGGTTTTTATTTTATCTGAGTGATATTTTAATTTGTATATTTCAAGGAATTTGTTTATTTCCCCTGTGTTGTTGAATTGTTATAAATTGTTCCTAAAATTTCCTAATTTTCCTCTTGATCTCTATAGTACCTGTGTTAATATCCCTTCTTTTAGCCAGATATTGGTGATTAGTGTCTTTATTATTCTTCATAATTCTGGCTAGAGATTTATTAAATATATTGATCTTTCCAATGAATAAGCTTTTTAGGTAATTGAGTTCCTGTATAGTATGTCCATTTACTATTTCATTTATTTCTGCCTTTATTATATTTTTTATTCAAATCTGCTTTATTTGGGTTAATTGGCTTTTCTTTTTCTATTATTTTAGGTGAAAGCTTTGATGTCTAATATAAGCTGTTAATACAAATTTGCTTCTGAGTAGTGCACATCAAGATTTTGATAAGCTGCTTTTTCATTTTTATTCAGTTCAAAATGTTTTATAATTTCCCTGGTTTTTTATTCTTTGATCCAGAGGGTATATGGTAGTGTGCTGCTTAAATTCTAAATGTTTAGGGATTTTCTTTCTGTTCTTGTTTTCTTTTTTTGTTCAATTGAGGTAAGATAATATTTTATGTGATTTTAAATATATTAAACTTATTTAATTTTTCAGAATATGATCTGTCTTACAAAATATTCTATTTATACTTGAAAATAATCTGAATTCTGCTGTTCTTGAGTGAAATAGTACATGTACTGGTATACTAGAAGCCCAGTGCATGGCATGACATTCATGCTCGGGGGTTGGGGGTGTCCCTCAGCCCAGCCTGCGCCCTCTCGTAGTCTGGGACCCCTCAGGGGATGTTTGCCTGCTGGCAATCAGACATCCCTCTTGCAGTCCAGGGCTCTCGCAGTCTGGGACCCCTCACTCCTTACCACCTGCCTGCAGCGGAGGCGGGAGAGGCTCCCGCCACCACCGCTGTGCTCGCCAGCCACTGTGCTTGCCAGCCTTGAGTCCGGTTTCTGGCTGAGCAGCGCTCCCCCTGTGAGAGCGCACTGACCATCAAGGGGCAACTCCTGCATTGAGAGTCTGCCCCCTGGTGGTCAGTGCGCATCATAGCGACCTGTAGTTCCACCATTAGGTCGATTTGCATATTACACTTTTATTATATAGGGTTAGTAGAATGCCTTAGATTCCTTGTCAAAATAAGCTATTAATAACCCTACTAATACCTATGATGAGGGTTATATAATGTGTTTTGTTGTTGTTGTTATTTTTATCATTGTAATTATGGTTGCTATTTCAAAGTGTCTTTATTTTTTAAATTAACATGAACACCTGCCTACTATTATATTATGAAAGAAAATCAAGGATTGAAAATCAGCCTTGAGGCATCCAAATTGGAAAGAAATAAGTAAAATTGTCTCTCTGCGCAGACGTTATTTTATATGTAGAAACTCCTAAAGAGTCCACCATATATAAGTTTTTGGTAGTATTAAGTCTTCCATTTCCTTTCTGTCCACTTTTTCTATCAGATACTAAGATTGGCCTGATAAAATATCTAAGTATAATTGAGGATATTTCTATTTAAACTCTCAGATATGTTTTCTTCATATATTTTGAGGCATCATTATTATTCGCATACTCTTTTAACATTGATATGTTCTTATTATTGTTTTGACCAAATTTCTATTTAACTATTATTTTCCTTCTCCTTGAAGATTTAAAAAAACGAATTCTTCTAGTAATGTTCAGTTGGCAATTAATTCCATTAACTTCTGTTTGTCTGAAAAAGTCTATATTTCATCGTCATATTTTAAGATATATTTTGATAGGAATACAAATTTAGGTTGGTTTTTTTTCTTTCAATATTTTGATGATGTTGCTCCATTGTCTTCTGGCTTTCAAAGTTTTTAATGAGAAGTTTGATATTATTCTTATTGTTGTTAACCTCCTTGTAATTTTTTAATTCACTGCCTCTAAAATTTTATGTTTATCACTGTTTTTAGAAATTTAATTATCATGTGTATCAGTATGATTTTCTTTATATTTAGATTACATGAGTTTTGTTAAGAAACTTGGATTTTTGTGCTTATTATTTTAATCATGTTTGTGGAAAAAAACTTTGGCAACTATTTCTTCAAAATTTTTTCTATATACTTTTTCCCACACACTTCTCTTCCTGATACTAGAACATGTATGTCACACCACTTGATATCATCCCACAAGTCACTGATGCTCTCTTTGCTTTTTTTTAGTCTTTTTGTGTCTCTATGCTTCTTTATGGATAATTTATATTACTGCCTTCAAGTTTGTTAATCTTTTCTTCAAGTTCATAGAATCTGATGTTAATCCTACCCAGTATATTTATTTCAGATACTATGTTTAAAAAGTCTTATTTATCTTTCATTTCTGTCTTTATCCTGTTCATATTTTCTTCTACATTCTTGAATATATCAAGCAAATTGGCAATGGCTTTTTGTCTACTACATTTATTATTTCTCTCATTTCTGGCACTTTTTTATTGACTGATATTTCCTCTAGTTCTGGATCATATTTCTATTTTCTTGAATGCCTGGAATTTTTTTTCCATTTGATACTAAATGCTATTTTTACATTTCTGGGTGTTGGATTTTGTTAAATTCGTTTAAAGAGCACTGGAGTTTGTTCTGGCAGGCCGTTATGCAAATTGAGAAGTTTTATATTTTCAAGACTTATTTGTATGCCATTTTAAGGAATACCCAGGGTATCTTTAATATAGAGATAATTTATCTCTACTCAATGGAAATAGCTTTCTGAGACCTCTGTATATGAAGAGGCCTCACCACTCTGGTTTCTAGGAAGACTATCTACTCCAGGCTTTATCTGAGCTTCAGAAAATGGGCAGCTTACTGTTCTCCACTGATTATTTCTTCATCCTTATGGAGATCCAACACCAATATCCAGCCAAAGGTTTCAGGAAACCCCTCTGAAGATTTTCAAGACTCTCTTTTTCTCTCTGTGGAACTCCCTCTTTTAAGATATTGTACCTTAAAAAATCTGTCTTGACCCTGTCCTCCATGTTCTGTACTGTGTCCTCAATTCATAAAGACACCAGAGCTGTGTTTGGTTTCAGCTCTCTACATTTCAACCTGGACATTACTTCCTGGAAGTTACCTGGGAAAATTATTGTGCTCCAATCCTTTGTTTCCCTTCTCCTAGAAGTCACTGTCTATGACTTCTATAGTCAAATGTCTTAGAAGAGTTTTTTCATATATTTTACCTGAGTCTCGCATTGTTTACAGTTCTAAGGCAATTCCTGTAATAGTCCTTTGTGGGTAGAATTAAGTATCTGAGTCCTTTTACTTTTAGTTTCACCTTTATATTAGAGTATATCTTTTTAAGCAGCATGTAGTTTTTTTTATTGTTAAATCCAGTCAGATAATTGGTGTTTCACTCATTTACTTTCGGTGCAATTATTATTTTATTTTCATCTGCCATTTTGCCATTTTTTGGTAAATGTCTCATCTGCTCTTAGTTAGCCTCTTTGTTTCAGTTTGCTTAGCTTTTATTTTGGATCAGTCAAATATTTTAACTTATTCTATTTTACATTCTCTATTAGATTTTTAGCTATGTAACTTTTTAAATAGTTTTAGTGGTTAATCTAAAGGTGACAATATACATGCTTAACTTATTTTAGCATACCTTAAATAATTACTTCTTAATGAACAATGCAAAAAAATTAAAAGTTTGACTACATTCAATAGTCCTTGTGCTACTGTTGTTATATATTGTTGTTCTCTGTATGTTGATTTTCCCCATAGGAAATTGTTGATTTTGTCACTTTTAATTGTCCATAGTATTCTATATACTACATATTTATCTTTTAGGTACTTTTTATTATTTTCTGCAGTTCAGCGATTCCATCTGGAATTATTTTCCTTAAGACAGAGAGCCCATTCATTTCCAATGTAAATATTTACATATGTTGGATTAAATATATCTTATTTGCTTTATAAATTTATCCTGTATTTGTGTTATTTTTCTATTATTTTCCTTGTAATAGAATTATTATTATTCCATTATTTCCCCTCCACTAACTTGCTCTTTCCATTATGCTTCTCACTGACTTTTCATTAATAACTTTTTTTCTACTAAAACTTTCAAGGCTCCCATATGTGTTGAGATGCACAATATTTGTTTTGTTTTTTGCAAGCAAAAGAAGAAAGAAGAAGTAGGAATGATCATGAATGCAAAACCTATATGAATATATAAGTAGAAAAGGTAAAAATTAATTTAAGTTGGTATTGAGTTTCCACTTCTGTCTCACATTTTTTAGGGTAACATTAAGGAAAATATGATGCAGTTCATTTAATTATAGTAAAGCAAACACAGTTCTCCTATTTTAGCACCAATTTCGTTATCTTTGACAGCTCAGTCACTAGCTTTGTTGAGGGACTTTTTATTGACATTGTTGGATGGTACAGCAAAAAGTTGCATATTTTCAGTGGTGGACAATTTTTAATTAAAAAGTCTAAACAAAGAATAAAATATTTCATTTTTCTCTGGCAGGAGAAGATTCATTAGCTTTTTAATTTTTAAAATGTAGTTGATTGGCAGTTGTTTAGCTTGACTAACTCAAAATATCCTCTGCAAAGTTCCTCTTTCATGAATGTTAATTTGACATTTGAAAATATATTTGAGGATATTTCATAGTTCTTTCATTTATAATATTCAGACAAATATTTAGAAGAAGGAATTAGGGAGCAGAAAGTTTAAGTTCACTTTCTGAAATGTGATAATTGTTGTAGAGTTTATCCAAGAGATGCTCTATTTCATTCCTAATACAGCTAATATAGCATGTAACAGTCAAAATAATGATACTAATATTTTTACATAAAAAGTGTTTTTCAGGCAGAGTCACACTTGAAAAGGAATCTTAAAGAATTGTTGTGCCTAAGGGCATGCTCAACTTAAGTTGGTGCATCATTTGCAGAGAGTAAACTCAATATTATCACTATACATTTTCTTCCTAAAATTTTATCATAATAATTTTGATTACTTTAAGTTATTAAAATATGCCATCCTACATTTTAATCCCCGTACACGTTTTTGTATTTTGTTTTCATATACTGTTTTATCTTTTTTTGCCCTTTGATGTAATTATCTTATTTCATCCAAGTTATGATGCAGAACCATCAAATTCCTTATATTCCAGATAAATTTTACTAATTCTCACCAGTATTCCCACTTCTCTTTGCTTACCTAGACATATAGATGACTATATTTCCCAGACTTGCAAATTGGATGGGGTCACATGACTAATTCTGGTTAACTGACTGTCACTGGTGGTAATATGTATCACTCAGGGCAGGCCCACTTAAGACCCATTGTGTCATGCCCTCTTCACCTGCCAGAATGGACCCTGAAACATCATGTTGAAATGGATGTGCCGATGTGTCATAAAACAGAAGCAGTTAGAATACTTATCTACCACATGGAAAAATATTGCCCTGAAGTAATGGAGGCCTGCAGCAGAATTTGCATGAACAAGAAATAAAATTATTTAGTGTTAAGGAACTGAGATCTTGATATTGCTAACACAGCATAACCTAACATATCCTGACTGCTACACACCTTAAAAAACTAATGTGTAGACAGGAGGTGGGATGGGATTGTGGAGAGCTTTTTGACACATTACTCTGTTTCACACATTGTATCTAATATCTTGCCAAATCCTTTCAATTTTATTGTATTATTTAAAAAAATTTAAATCATCACTTGAGGATATGTTAATGATTTTAGAGAGAGGAAATCAGAGAGAGAGAGAGAGAGAGAGAGCGCAACATTGATCAGTTGTCTCCCATATGTGCCCCTACTGGGGATCGAATCTGCAACCTAGGTATGTGCCCTGACCGGGAATCAAACCTGCAACCTTTTGGTGCATGAGGTGGTGCTCTAACCCACCAAGCAACCTAGGTAGGGCCTGTCAATTTTATTTTTATAATGTCATTTTTTTTCCATCTCCACATTTACTTCTAGACCCTCTAAGTTTTATCTCAAATTTGGTATAAAAGTATAAATGCATTATGTGACCAGACCAAGGTGACACATATTGTTGTAGGGACAACAAAGCTTCTGAGCCCAAATTGTGTCATGCTTTTACCACAGTTGTTTTGTCACCTCAAAAACTGAAAGTTTATGCTTTATTTCCTAAGGAGGTTATTAATGTAAAATAAATATGTATGATATGTAAACATGCATGCTACAAAGCCTTCACTCTTAAGGAATTATAAGCTAGTGAAATTCACCTGTACTTTGGGAAACCAAGACAGTATTAACCACTTGGTTGCTCATCTTGAACCATTGATAGGTCATGTGAGTTCAACTTCTGGAAAGAACCATTATTAAATGAGTAAAATATTGTCACTATCTGAAAACATGGAAGAAAATCATATGTATGCCATTGACAAGGAGTATTTCATATGTATTTAGAAGTGCTCTATGCTTTCAATTCCTCATGCTTATTTGTTTTTCACTCACCAGGACAGAGAAAAAAACATAAATGCAGGCTATTGAAAACAAATGATCATATTACAAATCTGTACTGCTATATGGAAAGAAGGGCATGACAATGAGATAGACTAAAATGAAGGGATACATTTTTTTTCAGTACGTCATATATTCTCTAATGTCACCACAAATATGTTTGTATAAACCTATCCATTTTACTTTTTTAGGGAATGAAGAAGAAAGTCACTCTACAGTAAAAGAAAGTCCCTTTTACTGTAGTAATAATGATTTTATATATTTTTAAAATATATTTTTTATTGATTTCAGAGATGAAGGGAGAGGGAGAAAGAGATAGAAACATCAATGATGAGAGAGAGAGAGAGAGAGAGAGAGAGAGAGAGAGAGTTATTGATTGGCTGCCGCCTGCATTCCCCACACTGGGGATCTAGCCAGCAACCTGGACGTGTGCCCTGACAGGGAATCCAACCTCAACCTCCTGGTTCATAGGTCAATGCTCAACCACTGAGCCACGCCGGCCGGGCCTTACATGTATTTTTATTAAACTGTATCACACATCTTATTTCATAGTATACTCTCCAGGCAAGGAATATATAGGATAAAAGTAAATATTGGGTGTCACATCTCTATATAAATAATGTTATATTTGAGATTTAAAAAGCATCCTCACTGCAATTTCTAAAAGCATTAGACACTTACATAAAATAATCAAAAGATTGTCTCTAACCTCTAGAAACGTGTAATTTAAAACAAGCAAAATGACCACATCATCCTTATATTCGGCTGTTAAGATACTAACTAGGTATGTGATCCTGTCTCTTCTTCATTCCCCAAAAATTGTGCTTGCTATACTCTTATGATACTTACTTTATTGACGTTTATGTTACAGTTATTTGTACTCTTTCCTTATATCCTCTACTAATCTTTGTGCTCCTTAGAGATTATATCTAATATACATAGGAATACAATAAATGGCAAATAGGAATTCAATAAATATAAAATATTAATTATGTAGAAGCAAAATAATTTATGTCTTTGTTGCCGTGTTAAATGTAAAGAAAAATTTTAGAATGGCAAAATTTTTTCATTCATTCCTAATTTCCCATAGTCATATTTATAGACTTCAAGTATGTATGATTTGCAAACAGCCATTTTAGTTGAGAAAAATTAAAAGCATTTAAAATATATTTTCTTCAAACTATGTAAAAAGGCACAAAACCTAAATAACTTATTGGATAGTTTAATAATTCATAATTAAATGACAGTTTTAAAATTCAATCCATCAGAGTTTATCAGACTATCCCATACACTCAAACCACAGATCTCACTGTGCTTACCAGAAAGAGAAATTTGAATCTTTTTATATATTGCTTGTGAAATTCTTTCTGTGTACATATCTATGCTCCTTCCTTGGAAGAAGGGGTATACATGTTTCAAAAAATTCTCTAAAGAATCTCTTAAGTACCCAAATACTCTAAAGCTAGATACATGGTAGTCAGCCTTGACCTCTTCTTTACCATTACCTCTCACATTCCCATTTATCCAGTCATTGATTTATCCTCCTAAATATCAGTTAAAACAGTCTCCTGATCTCTGGCCCACAGTACAGTACTATCTTAGTTCAGACCCTTATTTTATTTCTTAACTGGTTTCTCTGCCTCTAGTCTAGACCCTTCTAACCCATCTTTCACTCTTCTGGAATGATCTATCTAAAACACAAATCTGATCAAATAGTTTCATTTCTTAAAATTCTTCACTGATAACACTTATGTAAGATACACGAAAATCTCTCTAAAAAGCTTCTGCACAGCAAAAGAAACCATCAACAAAACAACAAGAAAGCCCACTGCATGGGAGAGCATATTTGCCAATGTTATCTCCCATAAGGGTTTAATCTCCAACATTTACAGGGAACTCATACAACTTAACAAAAGGAAGATAAACAATCCAATAAAAAAATGGGCAACGGACCTAAATAGACATTTTTCAAAACAGGACATGCAGAAGGCCAAGAAACATGAAAACATTCTCAAAGTCACTAATCATCTGAGTGATGCAAATCACAACAATGGGGTACCATCTTACACCTGTCAGAATGGCATCAACAAATCAACAAACAAGTGCTGGAGAGGATGTAGAGAAAAAGGAACCCTCGTGCAGTGCTGGTGGGAATGCAGACTGGTGCAGCCACTATGGAGAACAGTATGGGGGTTTTCTCAAAAAACTAAAAATGGAACTCCCATTTGACCCAGTGATCCCACTTCTAGGAATATATCCCAAGAAACTAGAAACACCAATCAGAAAGGATATGTGCACCCCTATGTTCATAACAGCACAATTTACTACAGCTAAGATTTGTAAACAGCCTAAGTGCCCATCAGCAGATGAGTGGCACATCTACACAATGAAATACTATGCTGCAGTAAAAAAGAAGGAATTCTTACCATTTGCAACAGCATGGATGGAACTGGAGATGCTAAGCGAAATAAGCCAGTCAGAAAAAGATAAATATCACATGCTCTCACTCATTTGTGGAATATAATGAATAACATAAACTGATGAACAAAAACAGATCCAGAGCCATAGAAACATCAACTAGACCAGCGGTTCTCAACCTGTGGGTCGCGACCCATTTGGGGGTCGAACAACCCTTTCACAGGGGTCGCCTAAGACCATATCAAATATTTACAATTCATAACAGTAGCAAAATTACAGTTATGAAGTAGCAATGAAAATAATTTTATGGTTGGGGGTCACCACAACATGAGGAACTGTATTAAAGGGTTGCGGCATTAGGAAGGTTGAGAACCACTGGACTAGAACCATTGTTATATTGTAAGAAGGCAGGGGAGGATGGGGGGAAAGGAGAGAGATCAACCAAAGGACTTGTATGCATGCATGTAAGCATAACCAACGGACACAGACACTAAGAGGATGAGGGCTCGAGCGGGGGTGGGGGGAAATTGAAGGATAAGAACACATATGTAATTCCTTAATCAATAAAGAAAAAGAATACTAACCAGGAGAATAAAAAAAAATCTCTCTGCATTGTGTAATGGGAAATATACTATTTCAGGAAAGAACTTTCTGAAGTTCCATTATGTAAAGTGCTTCATTTCCTTGTTCTGCTGTCTGCACGCAACAAGATCATTGCTAAACAGCTTTGTCCGCTTGTATCAAGAGATCTCTGAGAGTTTATGTAGTCTCGGGGCTTTATTAAGATCATAATGTATAATAGAATAAAAACAGAGTTTACTTAATGATTGCTTTAAACATATGAAAATGCACATATATGGACAACTAACACTCTCTCTCTCTCTCTCTCTCTCTCTCTCTCACACACACACACACACACACACACACACACACACACACACACACTTATTTACGCACAGTGAATTTGAATCAATAATAAAGCTATAGTCAAGATTTGACTGTGATGGAAAGGGTGATTTTAAGTGCTATATGGAAACTGTCCCTTCAATTCATTTTGGCAGAGCCCCTACTATACTTATATGTGAGATTTATTGAATACAGTTTACCTGCATGAAAAATTTGAAAGAATTACTTTATTAAGGTCTTTATTGCCATGATGATAGTGATGTTATTATGGGTGTGCATATATTTCTCAAATCATTAAATTGTACACATTTAAGTATGTGCAATTCTTTGTGTATCAAATATTATACTTCAATAAAGCTGTTAAAATTGGGGAGGGCACAATGTGAACTCTTTTAGAGACTAATGATTTTAACAAATTGAAGGGAAGAATACCCCTTAATGTCTCCAGAGAGAAGGGACTTTGAAGATAAAAAATACTTTATGGGAAATTGAAGGACCTCCTGTAAGGTATGAGATGTAATCCAGCTCTTCTGTCTGTCCAGTGAAATAATCAATCACATCTACATTGACCAAAAGGCTTTGGTGTCAGAGTATTCTTAGGGGAGATGTGAAGAGGTGTTGAAAGCTCTATCTAGGTTCAGATGGTAGAGATGGAATTTGAAGGTTACAAGTGCATACATTTATAGTTGGCAATGTGCCCAGGCAGTACTGTGGAATGAAAAGGAGAAGAAATTTCTTAACTGCTTGACACATGACTCAGAGGCACAGGTTTTTTCCCACCAGGCTAGAGGAATAATGCTCTGTAAATATCATTGAAAGACAAAGTTAATGATGAATCTGTCTCCTGAAACTCAGCAACACAAGATGTGGGGAAATGAGTAGATTCTACCTAACAGAGATTCAGGAATGATGAAGAGCTGAAATGAAAATAGGTTACAGTTATGGCAAAAGTTATAGGGTCTCCACATTAAGAGTAATTTTTATGTCTTGAAACAGTAAGAAAAACTTAGGCACAGGAGGAAGCACTTGAGGATTGGAAGTAGAAGGAAAGATTGCCATAGACATAAGAATATTAAAGAGAATAGATGAGAGAAAAGAGTTAATTCTTGGATTGTGATCAGAAACAACAGAGAAGTAAAACCTTATAGATGTAACTAGAAGCCGTTTCCAAATAAGTAAATATCTACCCCCTTCTCCCATGTTATCCACAGTAGAATTATTTGCTTTTTCTATTCTTAAAGTACTATGACATATCCTAATTATACCAATTTCTAAACTGCATGAAATTTTTCTTATTCATCTGTTTCTTCCATTATATTTTCTTTCAGAATATCAATCATTTTATTCACTTGTCTTATTTCTTGAACACTTGCTTCTTACTAGAATATAAGGCAGAAACAAAGTCTCCCTTATTCACCCTTCTATGCCCAACATCTAACATAATACCTGGCATATGATTAGCATTCAAGAGATATTTTTTGAATGTATAAATAAATAGGCATTTGTATCTACAATGTCTATAAAAGTACTTTTCACATATTAGGAAGTCAGTAAAAGTGAATTCAATAGGTGAACAGAACCAGGCTGGCATGGCTCAGTGGTTGAGCTTTGACTTATGAACCAGGAGGTCACTGGTTTGAATCCCAGGCAGGGCACATGCCCAGGTTGCCGGCTCAGTCCACAGTGTGGGGTGTGAAGGAGTCCGCCAATCAAAATTCTGTCTCATCATTGATGTTTCTATCTCTCTCTCTCCCTCTCCCTTCCTCTCTGAAATAAATAAAAATGTTTTTAAAAAATAGATGAACAGATCAGTGAATTTAATAGATTCAGACTTAAGCAGAATTCAACAAATGGACATAAAGGGGAGGATGGAATTGAAAGATGGGCATTGAAGTGCCTTTTTAAATATCTATAGAACTAGCTAATATAGTGTATTATATGTGTATACAGGTCCTTGCTGGATGGAAATAAATACTTATCTATCTTGAGTATATACTTAAAAGTGAAATAACTATATCATAGAGATGTGTATTTTACCATTTGGTTAGTATTTGAAACAGTTTGTACAGATATACAGTCTCTACAAGTATACAAAACTTCAAATTGCTTCAAATCATTACTGTTACTTTATTGTCAGTATTTAAACATCTTTAGAAATTCTGATGGACATTTAGTAGTGTCTCATTATGGTTTTAATACTCATTTTCTTCATGAGTAAGTTAAAGACTAACATATTTTCATATGCTTATTGGTAATTTGAAGAACCTATTTTCTGATGTACCATTTCAAGTGTTTTTTCCCATTTTATTGGGTTTTTAATTGTTTTATTACTTGGTTATAGGATAAATATATTCTGTATACCAGCCCTTGTTGAATATATTTTTTGTGAAGATCTTTTCCCCAAATTTGGCTTTTGTTGTTACTCTCATTGTGTCTTAATGAAAATCATTTGTTAATATTTTATTTTTATTACCTCTTTTTTAAAAAAAATATCTTTATTGTTGAGAGTATTAGACATGTCCCCCCTTTTTATCCCATTGACCCCTTCCCCCCTCATCCTGCCCTCCCCCCAGGTCTTCACCTCACTATTGTGAAGACCTTTTCATTTTGTTAATTGTTTTCTTTGCTGTGCAGAACCTTTTTAATTTGATGTAGTTCCAATTGTTTTTTAAACAAATTCTTTATTGTTTAAAGTATTACATATGTCTCCTTTTTCCCCCATTGACCTCTCCCCAGTAGCTCCCACCCCCCAGCATTTTGCTTTTGGTGTCATATCCAAAAAAACTCATTGCCAAAACAGATTTCCAGGAGCCTTTTCCTTATGCTTTCTTCTAGGGGCTTTGCAGTTTTAGGTGTTAAATTTAGGTCTTTAATCATTCTGAGTTAATGTTTGTATAGAGTATAAGATAAAGGCCAAATTTCCTTTTTTTTTCCATGATGTTATCCAGTTTTCTCAGCACCATTTATTGAAGTGACTATCCTTTCCCCATTGTGTTTTCTTGGCACATTTGTCAAAGATTAGTTGACTGTATATACATGGTATATATTCCTGGGATCCCTATCCTCTTTCACTGTTCTATGTATCTGTTTTATGGCAGTACCATACTTTTTTTTCAGTTGGATTGTCTTTAGTTTTTATCAATGTTGATTACTAGGAAAAATATCCAAATAAGCTTGATGTTTCACTCAAAAAATGTGTTCATTCCATAACATGTTAGGCTATTAGTCTTTCTTATTGACTATAATTACTTAACTGAAGTTCAACACCTTTCCTACTTAAGTTTTTTAGGGATTTTTAAAAATGTCATATTTATTGGTGAATGTATTACAGATGTCGCCTTGAATTAAAATCATTAAAATGTCCATACAACCCACATCAATCTATAGATTCAATGTAATCCCTATTAAAATACCAATGGGTGGGAAGAGATTAACCAAAGAATTTATATGCATATGCTCATAACCCATGGACACAGACAATAGTGTGGTGAAGACCTGGGGCAGGGGCAGGGTGTGGGTGTGCGTTACAAGGGGTCAATGTGGGAAAAATTACCATACTGTTTTGATTACTATAGTTTTGTAACATATTATGAAATCAGAAGTCATAATGCCTCCAGCTTTGTTCTTCTTTCTTTTTTTTATCCTTATCTGAGGATATGTTTATTGATTTTTTTATTTTTATTTTTTAGAGAGAGAGAAACATCAATGTGAGAAACATCAATTTGTTGCCTCCCAAATGTGCCCTTACTAGGGATTGAGCCCACAACCTTTTAGTGTATGGGATGATGCTCTGACCTACTGTGCCACTTGGCCAGGACTGTTCTTCATTTTTAAGACTGCTTTGTCTATTTTGGATTTTTGTGGTTCCATAATAATTTTAGAATTTTTTTTCTATTTCCGTAAAAAATGTTATTGGAGTTGTGATAGAGATTGCATTGAATCCATCCAAAGCTTTGATAGTGTGAACATTTTAACAATGTTAATTCTTCCAATCTGTAAACATGGGATATAGTTACATTCATTTGTGTCTTCTTGGATTTATTTGATCGAAGTCTTACAGTTTTAAGTACATAGACCTTCTACCTCCTAGGTTAAATTTATTCTTAAGCATTTTATTTTTTTGATGCAATTGTAAATGAGGTTTTCTTCTTTAGTTTGTTTTTAGATAGTTTGTTGTTAGTGTATAGAAGTGCAACTGATTTTTGTATGTTGACTCTGTATCATGAAAATTACTGAATTGATTTATTCTAATTTTTTTGGGTTGAGTTTTTGTTTTGTTTTGTTTAGGATTTTCTATATATAAGATCATGTGATTCACAATCAAAAACAATTTTACCTCTTCCTTTCTGATTTGGATGCCTTTTATTTCTTTTTCTTGCCTCATTGCTCTAGCTATAACTTCCATTAACTATGTTTAATTAAAGTGGTGAAAGTGGTCACCCTTAACTTGTCCTTTATCTTATAGAAAAAGTTTTCAAATTTTCAGCATTGACTATGATGTTAGCTGTGAGCTTGTAATATATACACTTCTTTTGTTGAGATATGTTTTTGCTATAGCTAAATTGTTGAGTTATTATCATGAAAAATGTTGAATTTTGTAAAGTACAGTTTTCCATCTAGTGAGATGATTATGTGATTCTTATTTTTCATTATATTAGTGTAGTGTGTCATCTTTGTTGATTAGCATATGTTGAATCATACCTGTATTCCTAGAATAAATCCCACATAATCATGTTATATGATATTTTTCATGATGTTAAATTTGATTTTCTATTATTTTCTTGAGGATTTTTGCATCTATGTTCAAACATAGTTATTGGCCTGTAATTTTCTTTTTTGTTGTGTCCTTAACTGGCTTTCTATGAGGATAATACTGACTTCTTCAGATTATTTTGGAAGTGTTCTCTTCATTAAATTTTCTTTTCTTGTAAAGTCAATTCTTTTCAATAATAAGCCTAAATCAGCACATTTTATTATGTATCATTTAATAAAGATTATATTTTATATGGGCATTCACTCAATCAGCCTCCAACCTTGTTCTTATATTGGCTAGGCCCTTTGCTTTACCACATACATTTGCTAACCAATTTTTTAATGTCCACCAAAAAATATCCCTGGACCATTTGCAATGGCATGGATGGAACTGGAGAGCATTATGCTAAGTGAAATAAGCCAGTCAATGAAGGAAAAATACCACATGATCTCACACATTCATGGATAATAGAGACCATTATAAACTTTTGAACAATAATAGATACAGAGGCAGAGCTGCCTCAAACAGATTGTCAAACTGCAGCGGGAAGGCCGGGTAAGACACTGGGGGTAGGGGAGGCCAGGGGATTGTCAAGGGTGGGGGAAAAAAGGACACATATGTAATACCCTTTGTAATACTTTAAGCAATAAAAAAATTAAAAAAAATATCCCTGGGTTTTTATTGGGATTGTGATGCAGAAAGAGATCAACTTGGGAAGAAGTAAAATCTTAAAATATTGAGTATTCCTTAATATGGAAAAGGTTAGTTTTTCTTTTTTTCTTGTTTTCTCTAATCTATCTCTATAATATATTATTAATATCAGTATAGAGATTTTCCCCATATCTACTTAAATTTATTTTGGGGATTTGATTTTTTTAATGCTACTATAAATATTAATTTTAAAATTTTATTTTTCTCTTTTTGGCTTCAGGTATACAGAAATACAATTAAATTGTATATTGACTGTTTACCAGAAACTTTACTTGATCCATTTATTGATTCTTATTATATATACATATTATTGATATTATCTATGAATAAAAACTCTTTTATTCTTTTCATTTTAATCTTCATTTCCTTTATTTCTTTTCCTGGCCTTACTGATCTGGTGATAAATTTCAGTACAATGTTGAATAGAAGTGATTATGGTGGAAAATTTTTTTAATCTCTTTAAGTTGCTCTTTATCACTTTCAAATTTCCTTTTTAGATCATTTTTCTTCAGCCTACAAAACTGCATCTGGTATATTATGTACTGCAGTTGTTCTGATCACAATATTTCCACCCTTTTAGAATGTCTTTATTTTGCCCTTATTTTTTTGAGGGACATTTTACATCAATAAAAGCATTGTAGGTTGGAATTTTAAGAAAATATTTCAGCATTTTAAATATACCATCCCATTGAAACAGGAACTTTAGGGAAATATAGGCAGGTTTAGGAAATTTTTAGAATTGGGGTCCATGGAAAAACACAGGACTACAGATTGGGAGAAGGTACATCTCCATAACACAAGGAAGCCAGGTGCAGTTGCATTTACATAAGACAAGGGAGCTGGAAGTAGCCAAAAAGGTCTATGTTTACAAAATAAAAAAGGAGGAATAGGAGGACAATGAGAAAGGAGGGCCTCAGGAGTCACTATAGTAACCAATTTGAAAGGGGATATTGACCAATCAATCAGAGGGCATATCAGGACACAGGGACTTGCAGCCTTTATAAACCATGGACACAGGAAGTATGTGGGACTCTTTCCACCTCCCCACCTGGGAGTCTGTACTTATTCTTCAATAAATTTCCACCTTTGCTATACCACCTTCTGTCTGTGAATTCATTCTTCAACTCTTGCGGACAAAGAATCTGGGTTCCAGTCCAAAAATTCCATTTCACCATTGTCTTCTGACTCTATGGTTTCTGTCCAAAGATCCGTCATCCATCCTATTATTGCTTCTTTGAAGGTAATAGTTCTTTTTTATGCCTTCTTTTACCATTATCACTTGGTGATTTTCAGCTTAAAGTTGGTGTGATTTCCTATGATTCATCTTTCTTTGTTGGGTCCACTAAGTTTCTGGAATCTGTGTGTTGATATCTTTAATTAGTTTGGCAAATTTTCAGCCCTTGTGTTTCCAAATGTTGCTTCTGACCCATTCTTTCCTCCATTTTGGCACTCTAATAAAATGCACATTTTGCCATTTAACTGTGTCCCACATATCTCTTATGCTCTGTTATGTCCATTCTATTTGTTTTTCTTTATATCCTTCAATTGGGAAATATTCTATTTACATTTCTTTGAGATAAATACTCTCATTTTCATCTATAATAGTCCCCCTTACCTGCAGAGGATACTTTCCAAGACCCCCAGTGGGTACTTGAAACAACAGATAGTACCATATCCTATATATACCATGTTTTTTATATATATATATACTAGTGGCCCAGTGCACAAAATTTGTGCACCGGGGGGGGGGGGTTCCCCCCCGCCCAGCCCGCCCC
>NW_005364953.1:4395589-4422510 GCF_000412655.1 Myotis brandtii
CCCTGATGGCATCGCCCCTAACTGCCTCTGCCTGCCTGATCACCCCCAACTGTTCCCCCTTGCTGGCCTGATCTCACCTCTAACTGCCCTCCCCTGCCGGCCTGATCACGCCCCCAACTTCCCTCCTCTGCTGGCCTAATTGCCCCTAACAGCCTCTGCCTTGGCCCCCACCAAGATGACTTTGTCCAGAAGATGACCAGTTGACCTGGTCTAATTAGCATATTACCCTTTTAGTAGTATAGGTAGATTATATAGGATAGGATTGCTTAAATGGGGGGAAAAGCCTTTTTCATCAGGAGTTGATGCTCTTGGCAGACAAAAATACATAATCTCTATCTCTGGACTGATAGCCAGCCATATGCACTATACTGCCAAACCAGTCATTAAAAAACTGAACTGCTTTCTTACACCTTACACCAAACAGCTGTTGCCCTTAAAACCCCTCCTCAGCCCCCACCTTAGGTTCTGCCTTCGCAGTTCACCCAGATTAGGTTCTGATTGGTCAGTTTCTATGCCAGTCAGCATCAAAAGCTCCACCTCCTAGGCAGCCATTGGCTCCTCACAGTTCACCCAAATTTGGTTCTGATTCATCAGTTTCTATGCCACTCAGCATCAAAAGCTCTGCCTCCTACGCAGCCATTGGCTCCTCACACTTAACACAGATTTGGTTCTGATTGGTTGGTTTCTATGCCAGTCAGCATCTCCGGGCCCATCAATGGGCCAGATCAGAGAGGCGGGGCTGATCAGCAGCCCCAGCGGAGGCCCAAGAGAAAGAGAGGCATGGCTGCTGGCCAAGCCCCGAGAGAAAGAGAGAGGCAAGGGCTGATCAACAGCTGCCACGGAGGCTATGGATCAGACCCTGCTTCTCTCTCCAGGCCTCTTTTTGGGCCTGATCTGCAGTCCCCTTGGCAGTCAGTGCTGGGTCACCATGGCAACCCAGCACTGATTGCAGGACTAACTTCCAGTCAGTCGAGCCTTTGGTCCTTTTGGATGTTACAGACCCTGGATTTTTATATATTAGGATATGTACATACTTTTTTTCACTCTAAGGAAGCACTTTGTTTTAAAATATCTGAATTGCCAGCATCACTCTATTGTACTTTGGGGCCATTATTAAATAAAATAAGCTTTATTTGAATACAAGTACTGTGATACCTAAACAGTTGATCTGATGAGTTGGCTACCAAGTGACTAATAGGTAGCGTATGCAGTGTGGATACACTGGACAAAGGGATGATTCATGTTCCAGGCAGAACAGAACAGGACAGTCTGAAATATCCTCTTGATATACAGATTGATACAAATTTGAAACATATGAATTGTTTCTGGAATTTTCCATTTAACATTTTTAGACTGCAGTTGACTGTGGGTAACTCAACCATCAAAAGCAAAACCATGGATAAACGGGACTACTCTATTTCTTGTCTGCTGTTAAGTTCATCTGAGTTTTTAATTACCAGTATTGTTTTAAGTTCTAAAATGTCCACTTGACATTTTAGATTCCAATATCTAATAATAATGTTCATTTTTTCCTAGATTTTCTTAAACTTTCCTCTATTATCTTTAACTTAAGAATAATTACTTTATAGTTCTTGTCTGTTAACTTCAATGTTTGGATTAACTGTGGGCTTTTAAAATTTTATTTTCCACTCTTTCTCCTATTTGTTTCATTTTTCCTGCACCCATAATATCATAATTTTTATTATATGCTTGTCAGTATGTATAAAAGAACTGTAGAGCCTGGGGGCCTCCCAGAGGGTTCATTCTTTCATTTGTTAAGCTAAAAAGCTGAGATGCAGATCCTGTCATTGAAATCAAGGACTGAGCTGGGTAAGGGCTGGATTAAAACTTTAATTAGACTCAACCCATCTCAGGTTTCTATCATCTCAATGGTGATATCTGACATATGTCTTTGCAAGAGTCTGCTTCCAACAGGACTCTGTCTTCCAAGCATTTGAAGACTAGGTGACATTACCCTCCTTTTATTAGTGACATTTTGCACCCAGCCTCATGTGCTGTTGTACTAAAAAATATCTCAGTGGGAAGGATGAATATTTTCAGATTTTGTCTTTCTCTTGATTTTACTTTGTTATGCTAGCTCTTACAGCTACCAAAAGTGCTGGGTTTTCTTCCTCCCAGGACAATAATTATGTCTAGGACAAGTAGACATAAGCCCTAGACTTAGCTCACCTAGTAATCATGCTATGGTATTTGAACTAAGATCTGTCCCTTTCCTCCCCCGTGGAAATGCCATAAGAGGGAAACATTACTCCAGATTGGTGCAGCTAAAAACACACGGCTCCCTCTTCCTTTTATTCCCTGTCAGAGGGCTACCTTCCCAGGAAGGTTAACAAGTCAGATTTTCACATCTTGCCCCCACACATGTTGCTGATGCTGAGTATTAAGAGATGAGAACTCCCTTCTTTTTTAAAAATAAAAATCTTAATTTTTTGATTGATGGAGAGAGAGAGAGAGAGAGAGAGAGAGGAGAGAGAGAGAGAGATTTGTTGTTCCACTTATTTATTCATTCATTGGTTGTTTCTTACATGTGACCTGACCAGAGATCAAATCTATAACCTTGGCATATCAGGATGATGCTCTAAGGAACTGAGCTACCAGACCAGAGCAGGAACTCTCTTCTTTTACCCAGCCCCCATTTATGCATTGGAAGATCTTCAACAGCAACACTGGAATACTAAGAACCAGATTGTTCTTGACTCAGCTCCTGCTACTGCCACTATCAAACTAGTGCTCCTAATTTGGGGAGTGTCACTGAGAGAGAAGAGCACAATGTCCCCAAAGGCATCTCCACAGCCAGCTAAGAGATTTTGTCTGGGGAAGCAGAAGGCCATAAAGGATAGAGCTCCAATATTTTCCGAAAGGAAATGACTTCATTTGCAACAGTATGGAGAAACCTGAGAGACATTGTCAAAAACAGTTGCAGTTTTTGTGAAAAAGTAAAAAGTAATTGGGAGGAAATTGGCAGATGCATATAGGCTAAACTATAGGCCAACTAGGATTGCAGGAGTAAACTAGGGAGACAGCTGACAAGAGCCCTCCTGGGGTCCAAACATATCTCAAACAGGACTTCAGAAAGTATCACTTCAAAAGAGAATGAATTTGAATAGATGGGCCTGCAGCAGCAATTTATACCCCGTTGTATTGTTGAAAACAACAGTGATATTCGCCAGCCTTAATAGCCAAGTATGGTCATAGAGAAAGACCATCAAAGAGAGCCCTAGAAAAACCACTGTCATTCAGCATGACTACACACACCCAAGGGTAAGGAACAACACTATAACCTTCACACTGAAGGGAAATTGACTTCACAAAAATAGTTTATCCATGTAAAAAAAAAAAAAAAAAACAACCACAATCAAGCAAACGATCATTTTTTTAAAAGGCCCATTGAACCGCATCCAGCACAGCCAGGGATGAACCTGAGGAGGGGCGGTGAAGGATTAAAGATGACAGACAAGAGAATACCCACAGTTGGGGCCAGGTGGATCACTGTGCCTGGATGAAGACACAGTGACACAGCCTGTAAGCTGAAGCTTTATTTTATAGTCAGATCACACAAAGCAAAACAAGGGCAAGATGTTTACAATGTTCTTGCAAATTTCAAATCTGCTTCTTTCCTATTGCTGCCATTCTCTGCTCTCTATCAAGCTTTGTTTAGGCAGCACTTGCTGCACCTGCTGCAGCCCACATCCCTTATCTACCTAGGACTGCAGGGTCAGACTATAAGGTCAAGCTTACAACCATAGCCTTTTGGCTATAATTGTGCTGGGAGGGCTTTGCCCTCCAAGCTGGGACTTGTATGTGGCTTTGCCACAAGTCAATCCAAGGCTTGAACCTGTCCAAATGCTGTAGCCGCTCTCCACAGGCCATAGTCGGGTAATCAGAATTCCTATAACATATTACCTTAAATTTCCAGTTAAAAAAAGTATTAGAAAAGGAAATAGGAACATGTGATCTGTATAAAGGGGGGCGGGGGGAAGCAAGCAACAGAAACTGCTTATGAGAGGAATGAAGTTTTTAACTATGGCTAACTTACTTCATAGTGGAAAGAAAAGAATGATAAGTACTTGATAATTCAACCACATATTTAAGACTTCTTAACATTTAAAGTTATAGATAGAACTCCTGAAAAAAAAAAACACAACTCCTTCCAGATATTACATCTGCTTAATGGGCAACATAATTGAAATTAATGTAGGCTAATTTTAAGAACACCAGGCCTGAAAGATATTAAACTGGGCAATGTAGGTTATTCATTATAAAACAGCTGCTTAATCCCTAGTCTTTAAATTAGTACATCAACGTTTTTTTGTGTGTTTTCTTTTTTTTTTGCAAATGAAGAGGTAAAAATTCCATAAATTTGCAGCAGTGCATCAAGCTTTCTGCCACACTTTCTTGTTGTCAGTGTTTAACTTAGGAGGCATCCAAATATCAATCCTCTATTGCATTTTCATGCCTAATATGTACTGTGCATCTCTGCCCAAGCTCTTCATTCTTCTACTTTCAAAAACATTTCGCTGTACTCTCTGGAAATGGCAGTCCATAATCATGAAATTCCCCTATAATCTTAATAGAATTTGGAATGTTTTCTTCAAATATTCCTTATGCCTCAAAATATTTCCTTCTCTTTCTTGACATCATACTGTCTGTTCATTTTTATTTATTTTTTTCTTTTTCTCCTATAGATAGACTCTTCTTTCTCAATCTTCTTTGTAGACACCATAATTTTTTTTGATCATTCTCAAACTTCTTGTCTGAGTTCAATACTCATCTACCTATCTTCCTATCTATCTGAATAATTTGACATATTTTTTCAGATTCCCATCCCCAATATGAGCTTAAGGCTTATATATCCAATCATCTATCTGATATATCCAATTGGATAGCTCAATGGAAGTTCAAACTCAACATGCCCTCCTCAAATCTTGTTCTTTCAATGTTTCCTTCATTCAGTTGCCCAGACCAGAAACCCAGGAATCATCCTTGTTACCTCCCATTCTCTCATATCCCATACTTATTCCATCAAAAAATTCACCTGCTCTTCCTCTCTGAGTCTTTCTTGATTTATTTTGGCTCATCAAAGTGTTTGTGGTTCTTAACATAGCACATCTTGATTTATTTTGGCTCATCAAAGTGTTTGTGGTTCTTAACATAGCACATACATACTCAATAAATACTTTTGGAACCATGTGTGCCAGAATGTACTACAACTAAGGTTGACTGAAACCATTGATTGGTGTGCTGAAATAAATATGCCCATTGAATGATTCATCTTATCACATAATTAGAACTATAAATGTTGTTTTCCAATGATGTTTTCTTATGCATATCTGTATCCTCATTATCTAGCACAGTGGGTAGAATATAGTAGGCATTGAATTCATTTTTTCTTCGAAAGAATGAAAGAATGAGTGAGTGACTATCTCTCTTGTGTTTTAGGTAAATATAATTTTGCAAGATTGGTTGACTGAAACTATTGATTGGTGTGCTGAATTAAATATGCCCATCATTCATCTTTATCTTTCTATATAATAAGTATAAACAGTATTTAAAAACCATTGAAACTGAAATTTAGTTTCCAGTTTTATTTAGGCATCCCTCTCACTTGTTTTTACTGTACTTACCACTTTTATACACAGTACTGGATTAAACTTTTCTATGTTTATATCATTTCAACTTTATATCATGACTCTTATTCCTTACCGAGGCTCTGAATTTGATACATCTGTTTGGCACTGACTACACATTGATGCTCAGTGTATTTTTTTATCTCTGATTTCATGTACTACAACTAAGGATGGGAAGGGGCTTCACATCCATCATGTATAGCCTAAGAGGCTCATAAAGGCCACATTCTTTCTCAGAGTTGACCAGTTGTCACACAGAAAGAGGATTGAACAAAATGAAGGTATTTTATTACCTGATATATAAAAAGTAACCATAGTATTTATTTAGATGATTAATAAAGATGTATTCACTTTTCAGAAAAAAGTATTGTGTGTGTGTCTGTGTAAAGAGAGAGAACTCCAAAAATATACTTAATAATGAAATTCTGATGTGTTCGAAATATCAAAAGAGACTACTACAATTAAATCTGCTCCCTGGAATTGAACAAAAAGTTTTAACTTCTTTTCTTATAAATAATTATGTAGATAAAAGGGAGGAAATAGTGAAAAATAGCTCTACAGATGAATAATAAATAATTGACAAAAATGACAATGAATACGTTTTAAGAGTTTTACTATATAAATATCAAAAAGATAAAGATGAATGATGGGCATATTTAATTCAGTAAATGTCAGCCTGAAATTATACCTATATTATTCAAAGAAAAGTTTAAATCATATAAATAAAACCTTCAAAGTGAATTATTGAAAAATAGGTATAGAGGAGGAGAGCATCATTTCATCTGAAAGTATAAGAGTGATTAGTGCAGGTTTCTTCATTGTTTCCTGGCATAAGGTCATAGCTTTCAATCATGGTCTCTTTCTGATTTGTTACACAATACAAATGTCTTTCAAATGAAAGCAAATATACTTTTTTGGACCAGAGACTCACTGGTTATCATTCCCCTGTTAAGTTCCAATGAAGCTGGTACAATCTAGCTCAAAGATTCTTGACATAGGAATTTGCACTTTATGTGATAGCTTGAGATTTTTTTTTCATATACATGCTTTGCCTAATGTATGCATTTACACTTGAGTTTGTCTGTCTATTATTTCCCCACTTCATTTGGCTCCTTCTCAAAGAAGTATAATACCTTAGCCCAGCTGATGTGGCTCAGTGGCTGAGTGTCAACCTATGAACCAGGGGGTCATGGTTCGATTCTTGGTCAGGGCACATGCCCGGGTTGTGGGCTCAGTCCCAGTCCCCAGTGTGGGTGTGCAGGGGCAGCAGATCAGTGATTCTCATCATCGATGTCTCTATCTCTCTCTCCTCCTTTCCTCTCTGAAATGAATGAAAATAAAGGCTCACAATATGAAACAAGGCTGCATTGTTCATCTCTATTACTGTGTATAATACCTTAGCTCAGTGGTTGGCAAACTCATTAGTAAACAGAGCCAAATATCAACAGTACAACGATTGAAATTTCTTTTGAGAGCCAAATTTTTTGAACTTAAACTATATAGGTAGGTACATTGTTATTAACTTAATTAGGGTACTCCTAAGGCTTAGGAAGAGCCACACTCAAGGGGCCAAAGAGCCGCATGTGGCTCGCGAGCCGCAGTTTGCTGACCACGTCCTTAGCTCATACATACCTTCAAGTTTAGGAACGATTCAACATAGGGAGAAGGGAATAAATCAATAACACTGTATTCCTTATCTATTTCTGAATAATAAAATATGCAAAACTTAGTGACTTAAAACAGCATTTATTATGTCTCAGTTTTTGTGGTTCAGGCATAGCTTAACTGATTCCTACATCTCAGGGCCCTTCACAAAACTTCAGTCAGGAGACCTGGCTCACCTGAATGTTTGGGATGGGGATCAGGGGGTCAGGATCCATTTTTAAACTCACTCATAGGACCATTGATAGGCCTCAGTTCTTCACATTCGGATGACTAGAGATATTGGTTACTGGTCAGTTTCTATTGGGGCCACACAACATGGTAGCTTGCTTTTGAGAAAGTTAGATAGATATGAGATAGATAGAGATAGAGATAGAGATAGAGATAGAGATAGAGATAGAGATAGAGATAATGAATCAGGTGTAAAGCTACAGATCATTTGGTACCCAATCTCAGAAGTGACATATTATATTTGTTACAAACTATTCAATTCGTCCAGCAAACACTGAAGGGAAGAGAATTACACAAAAGTGTGAATTCCTGGATGTGGGGAGCATTGCAGCCCATCTTGGGTTTTATTGGGGCAAATACCACAGAAAAGCAGAAGAGGATAAGACTGTAAGTAAAAAGTGAATTATAGAACTTGATATATCACTTTAGATCAAGCATCTTTGGGGTATAAAAATAATATGATCATAAATAACTCTGCATAATTAGTTGACCTTGGACCATTATACAATACTTTCATCAGTTATTGGATAGCTATTCTTCTATGTCAAGGATCAGGAAACTATGGGCATATAGCTGTGTTTTTTGTAAATAAAATTTTACTGGAACAGCGTCATGCCCATTTATATGTCTATGCTACTTTTGTGCTGTAAAAACAGAGATGAGTAGTTGCTACTATAATCTATGACCTGCAGAGACTGATTCTTTAAAAAATTGTTTCAGAACTATGTCAATGATTATAATTATGAGTGTCTGTAAAAAGCCAAGATTTTGTGAATATTTCCTTATAGTACAGACCCAATTCTCACCATTTCACATCTAGTAAATAACTATCTAGTAAGTCCATCTCAATTAGATATTACACCATCCAGGAAGCCTTTCTGAACCACTAAGGATGAGTAAAATAGCCTTCCTCTGGGCTACTGTGGCACTATATACATATATCTCAATAGTACTCAGTATATTGTATCTTTTTATCAAGGTAAAATTCACAAACATAAAATTCACCATTGTAACCAGTTTAAAGTATGCAGTTCAGTGGTTCTAAGTACATTTACAGTATTGTATAACCATTACCATTACCTAATTTCTGAACATTTTCATAACTACAAAAAGAAACTCCAAACACATTAAGTAGTCATTCTCCATTCTCCTTTTCCTGAAACCTATGCCAATCTCCTTTTTATCTTTATGAATTTGCCTATTCTGGATATCCTATCTAATAAAAAACAAAAAGGGTAATTGACTGTACCTTCGCTACGCTTCCCATTGGCTAATCAGAGTGATATGCAAATTAACTGCCAACAAAGATGGTGGTTAATTTGCATACTAGGCTCCAAGCAGTGGAGCGAAGCCAAACGTACCCGAAGCCTGCCGAGCAGCGAGGCCTCATGGCCCCGGCATGGGCGGAGCCGCGAGGCCTCATGGCACCGGGATCGGCGGAGCAGTGAAGCCTGACGGCTGGAGGTGGGGGGGCTCTGGCCGGAGCCCAGCCAGAGCGAAGGCCTGGGTCCCAGGTACCAGAGGAAAACTGGTGCCAGCAGCCAAGGGAAGGGAAGGCCTATTGCATGAATGTGCAACAGGCTCTAGTTTAATATAAATGTAATCATGTAATAATGTGGCCTTTTACGTCTGGTTTCTTTCACTTAGCATAATGTTCTCAAGATTCATCCATATTTGTAGCATACATCACTACTTCATTCTTTTTTATTCTTTTTTCATTGTATGCACATATCACATTCTGTTTCTATATTCATTAGGTGATGTATATTTGGGTTGTTTCTGCTTTTTAGCTAATATGCATAAAGCTTCTGTGAACATTTGTATAGAAGTTTTTGTTTGAACACCTGTTTTCAATTCTCTCTGTTGTTTACCTAGGAGTGGGATTGCTGGATCACCTTGGAATTCATTGTATAATCATTTGAGGAACAGCCAAGATGTTTTGCATAGTAGTTGCACCATTTTACATTCCTACCAGCACTGTATGAGGGTTTTAATTTCTTTTAAATCTTTATTGTTGAAAGTATTACATATGTCCCCTTTTACCCCATTGCCCTCTCCCCCTGATCCCCCCACCAGGTTATAATTTCTACACATCTTTGCCAACCCTTGTTTTTCCCATTAATATATACATATATCCTATATAATAAAAGCCTGATATGATAAGTGCCCGGTTGTCCATTCGACCAAAGTGTAATATGCTAAGGCCACTCAACCACTTGCTATGATGTGCACTGACCACCAGGGGTCAGACAGTCGACTGGTTGACCAGTTGCTATAACATGCACTGACCACTAGGGGGCAGATGCTCCGACTGGTAGGTTAGCTTGCTGCTGGGGTCTGGCCAATAGGGACTGAACGAGACAGGCTGGACACACCTTGGAACCCTCCCATGGTCCCTCCCCAGCCACGATTGTGCACCAGTTGGGTCCCTCGGCCTGGCCTATGCCCTCTCACAATCCAGGACCCCTCAGGTGATGTCAGAGAGCTGGTTTCGACCTGATGGCGGAATGACCGGTTGTTATGATGCACACTGACCACCAGTGAGGAGAGTCGCTCAGCCAGAAGCTGGGCTCCTGTCTTCTCGGCAGTGCTAAGGGTATCCGACTGACAGCTTAGGCCCACTTCCCGCAGGCCTAAGCCATCAGTCGGACATCCCCTGAGGGCTCCCGGTGGCTGAGGGACCCTCCTCCCCAGTGCACAAATTTCGTGCATCAGGCCTCTAGTGTGTATGTGTGTGTGTGTGTGTGTGTGTGTGTGTGTGTGTGTGTTTCCTAATAGTTGTAAAGTGTTATATTGCAGTTTTAATTTTCATTTCCATAATGACTAATGATGTTGAACTTCTTTTCATGTGCTTAATGACTATTTGCTGGTCCCATAGAATGAGTTAGTGTTCCCTCTGTTGTATTGTTAAGAAGGGTATGAGAATGATTGGTGTTAATTCTTTTTTAAATCTTTGATAGAGTTGACCAGTGAAGAGCTCTCCTTTTGGGGAGGTTTTGATGACTGATTCAATCTCTTTAGTTGTTATAGATCTATTCAAATTTTCTTTTCTGGGTTTTTTGGGGTTTTTTTTAGTCAGTTTTGGTAGTTCGTGTGTTTCTAGGAATTTGTCTATTTCATCTAGGTTATCTAATTGTTTGGCATAAAATTGATCATAAAATTATCTTAATAATACTATTTATTTCTTTATGGTAAGTAGTAATGTCCCCACTTTTATTTCCGATTTTTGTTATTTATATCCTCTCTTTTTTTTTTCTTAGTCAGTGTAAGCTAAGTTTGTCAAATTGTTGTTCTTTTCAAACAACCAACTTTTGGTTTCATTGATTCTTTCTATTATATTTTATTTTCTATTTTGTTTATCTCTCTTGGAATTATTATCACCTTCCCTTTGTTATCTTTGCGTTTAGTTTGCTCTTATTTTCTAGTTTCTTACGATACAAAATTAGGTTATTGATGTGAGATCTTTCTTCTTTTTAATGTAATCACTTATAAGTGCTTTTGCTGAATTCCCTAAGTTTTGGTGTATTGTGTTTTTATTTTCATTTTTCTAAAAGTTTTTTATTATCTTTTATTTTCTTTTTTGATCTATTGGTTATTTAAAAGTATGTTGTTTAATTTCCATGTACTTACGAAATTTTCAATTTTACTTATGTTATTGATTTATAGTTTTATTTTATTTTGGTCAGAGAAGATAATTTTTATAATTTCAACCTTCTTAAATATATTGAGACTTGATATGTGGCTCAACATTTGATGTATCCCTTTTGCATATATCATGGGAGCCACATTTTGAAGAAAGAAGTATCACAAGAAACTGGGATTACCGAGTCATTACTTAGAGTAAATCTATACAAGGGAGTGATTTGATCCACTTTTACCAGTGGCATAATTCAGAGATAAGTTTTAATATATGTTAAGCCACTAGTAGTTAGAGATTTTCATAGCAGCCACTATTACTTACCCTGACTAATACAGATAACTAATACAGTATTTTGGATGACAGGCTCAGTGTCTCAAAGATTTTAATAGACTGGTACTATAGATCACATCAAACAAAAATACTGTAATAGGCACAATCGCAAGTCTTCCACATGTGTCTGCAGTAAATAATAATCTACACAATTCTATAATGATATACAATTAAATTTAAATTCAATGTAGAAAATTGTGAAGATTTAGGGCTGTATAATGGTGATATTATTGCCTCGGGGTTTGGTGAGATCACTGTCACCAGAGACATCCAAATGAAGGTTGCATGCACCATCACTTTCTAAGAAGGAAGTAAATGGGATTCATGCTTCAGACTGGAGTTCAACTGCATTATCTGTGAGGGACCTTCTTATTTTTGACAGTCTATGATTCTAGAACATTTAATTGGTAGTGTGTGGAGGAGCTGAGTGGTTGACTAAGAAAGCTGACTATATTGCTCCTGTTAAGCAATGGAAAGACCCTCAGATAGCTCTGGTGGAGGGCTGTTGGAGGGATAGAGCAAAAAAGAAGAAAAAAATAGAGAAAGAACTCACTGACATGGACAACAGTGTGGTTATTGTAGGGTGGAAGCGGTTGGAGGTGGAAGAGGGTATAGGGGGGATAAATGGTAATGGGAAAAATAAGATAAATAAAAAATACCCTCAGAATTTCAGTGCCTTACAAAAACAAAGATTTATTTCTCACTCACTTTATATATCTTTTTTACCTAGCTCTTGGCTGTGCTCTATGGCTTTGTCATTCAAAGTCTCAGGTTGAAGGAACATCCTTTATCTGAGGCATGCATGGCTTTTTGCAGAGCAAAAGGAGCAATGGTAGAGACACTCAATGTCTCATCATTTCTGCTTGAATGAGGTATATGTCCTTTCCACTCACATTCTATTAGCCTAAGCAAGTCACAAGGATAAGCCTGACAGCAATACAGTAGGGATGATAATCTTCTCTCTACCTGGATAGGCCTCAGGGAGATAGTGATGAACCTTATAGAGTGGTGCAGAGAATATTTGAACAAATAATACAATCTACCACAGTTACATATGATACTCCCACACAGAACTGATCTTTTTATATGTAAAGTAGGCACATGAGTATGAATTTGTAAAGTCAGCCCTCTTTCTAAATATCTGTTCAGTGTATGAGTGATTCTACCCTCAAGCGAGTTAATTTGAGTTCTTGTGCATCAACAATGACACAGAGAAATAGCAATTTTGATTGAGAAAAGAAGGTTAAAAAAAGCTCCCAGTTTCCATTTTCAATCCCAGATCCATAGAGTAAGAATATTTTTAAGAGCACTTTAAAGGTAAATTTCTAGCCCTGAGCTGTTACAAAAGGAGAACCTCATCTCAGATAATTAGATTTTTGATTTGCTAAATAGCTTTGTTATTGCTTAACAACCTCAAGTCCCTTTTTTTCTGGTTTAAACTAGGTTTCACACTATAATTTTTATTCTCTTCAATCTTGGTCTTTGTCCTATGGCTGGCTGGCTCTTTATCTAGTTCTGACTCCTTTAACACTTGATTTTCTTTCTGTCACTAATACTCTTTGCTCAAAAATATTCCTAGTGTAGCTTTATTGCCTATAGCCTGGCATCATCTCTTGCCTTTGTCTTCAGTTCTCCAGCTCTTGCTTCATTCTGATTGAATAATTCACTCAACCTGGTTACCCAACTCCTTAATTCTCAGCTACTAGTTCAGACACTAGGTGGTGCTATGCTTTTATTGCTGATCTAGGTTTAACTCCTTGGAATAGTATCATTGATTCTGGCAAATGGGATGATTTTGAAGAATATAGACCATCAGAAACGGGGAAAGGCTTGGGAACCATAATGTAGCAGAAAATAATTTGAATACACAGCAATAAATGGGCATTGCTAATAAAACTAGGCCCTGGAAGAGACCAAAGGTGAGAGAATGCACTGTAAATGTGTCACCTGGGAGAGAATAAGTGAAAATTCAAAAAGAAGAGGAAATTAGAAAGAACTGGGTGCTCTTATAAGCAAGTATAAGATGTGTATTATAATGACTGAAGGAATACTTTCATGATGGCCTCACTTTTCTCAGTGAAGAGGGCTGAGAGTGAGGGATAGATGGAAGATCAAGAATTTAACTAAATGAACATTATTTGGAATAGCCACTTTAGGAATTGCTTAAGAAACTGTCTAAAACAGACACCTTCTATTATGGAGCATTAACCAGTAGCTGTGATATTTTAGCATCAAAAAATAAATCACAGAAGCAGAAAGAATACACCATCAATGTATAGGATATTTTTGTACCATGAGACCCAAGTTGGAGCTATGGATTTGTTTTGTGTATTTTAAGTTTACCTAATGTTAATCTTATAATGTTTCCAGATTTATTGATTTATTTTTAAACACTAGCTATGCAAGAAAATGGAAACCTGAGAACTATTTCCATGCCATTCTTTAACATCCTAAAGCAAAAGACAACCAAAATAGTCCACAGTTAAATGAATGGAAAGGGTATAACTTCACAGCTGGAAACTGGATTTGACAGTGAGTACCAGTGATAGACTATTTCCTATGGAGGATATCACAAAGTAATACAGCAGCAGGCGAAACAACACTCTTTGTAACATATTGTACTGGCTTCATTTATCTGTTCAATGAATAGGAAATCTAGTTAAGCTACAGTGCCAAGATATGCTATTTCTTTCACCTCAAATACATTTTTCACATTGCCTTCGTGATAATGGAAAAAAAGTATAATAAACAAAAAGAATGTCTTTTATGCCACAGAATACTTAATTCATGCAGTGAAGCTACAAGCTGAGGCTTCTGTTTGGGTTTTAAGAAACTGAATAATTTAAAATTAATTTCAACAATGAGGCATTTAGAAAACATATTTATAATCTCCATAATTAAATCAATACACTAGATAGTTTTATATGAAAAATGAGAAAGTAGGGGAATATGGAAAATGTTTGCTATATTAAAATCATAAGTAAAGTACTTACACATGATGACAAAATTTATCATAAATTTTATCTGTTCTTTCCAGATTTATTATGTTAACAGAACCTTTTGGTGTTCAAAGTTTTATTTCATTTTAAAATTTCTATTGTTCTCTGAGAAGCCATTGGGATAATATTCTCTAAAAGGTGCCTGATGTCAAAAGTAAGAAAAATAATAAAGTAGAATGGGTCCAAAAAATGGGAATATAAAAATATAAAGAAGTGCTAATTCTGATCTTTATTTGGGAGAGAGTGATGAGGAGATAAGCATTGTTACACTTTTAATGTCAGCATAGTATCTCATTGATACACCATATAGTATGGTTATCCATGTTTTGTCAGATACATTATGTGATTCAACCATTTGTGTGCATCAAGGTTATTTAAGACATCAAGTAAATAGCAGAAGGGATTGAAAACAATTTCACATTGAATTCAGCATTGTATATACAGTCTTACCAAAAGCAAGGACAATTTATAATCCAAGAGATGGGCATAACATATCATTTTAAAAGTGAGCAAATGCCCTGGATGCAACCAAAGGCTATCAATTTTCACTGTAACAGATAAAAAATTTATTTAATTGGTGCTTTTTCAAACCACCTTGGCAATATGCATAAATTGCTATATCTATAAAATGGAAAAATAACTAGCCTTCATGTCCGGATAAAGAAATAACTTACTTATAGAAAAGTGTGAGTGTGAGGCTAGATTTACACTGGAAATTTCTTCCTGACATATATGGCTTTGATTGATGATCATGGAATGCCAACTTACTCAAACACATATGCAACTACACACTCAATCAAAATTTTAGACAGGAATTGATTATTCTTTAACTTTGATACTTTGTTCAGAATATAAGATAGTTATCAGAAAACTCAGTCACAACTCCCAGATTACTGATATTAGCATTTTGTAAGTCTAGGAAAAATATATTCTACAGTTTAGATATTTACAAAATAGAGAATTATCTACCACCTATAAAAGTTACAACAAGGGAAAACACAGGTATTAAGTAGGAAAACTTTTCATGAATTATAAGAACAATAACAATTTTATAGGTGGTCCCCTTTAAAGTAGAGATGTGCTCTAAAAAAATCTTAAAACACTTTTATTTAAAAATCTCACAGGATTCTATTGGCAATGAAGAGGTAAAGGGGGATTGGAAAGATGATTATCTAAGGAAACTGTGTGGTAAGGTATTTCAAAAGTGAATAATATATTGGAATATTTAATCTTATCCTTTTAAAATAAAGCTTTTTTCTCATTTTTCTTTTTCTTTTCTTTCTTTTTTTTACTGATTAAGGTATTACATATGTGTCCTTATCCCCTCATTGCCCCCCCCCCCTCCCCCCCCTCATACCCTCACTCCCCCTGGTGTCTGTGTCCATTGGTTATGCTTATATGCATGCATACAAGTCCTTTGGATGAAATTTTTTTCACCAACTCATATCAATGCTTGGGCCTGTCATAATGTTAACATTTGAAAAAGGCTTTGTTGCAATGGGAAAAAAAATAAGGCTTTGATGGCCAATATCCACAGTTCTCTATGTAGGCTTACTAGCAATAGCATGCCAATCATGTTTTTGTCTCTTGACCTTTGCACTCCCCCCTTCCATTGCTAGAGATATTCTTCCCTCAAATATTTATATGTGCTTCCTCTCATTTTATTCATGACTGCTCAAATGTCCCCTTGTCAGAGAAAACTGCTTGCTGTTTGTTCTCTATGTATATACATAAAATGGCAATGCGCACCCCCCCCCGTATTTCCTATATCTATCTGCTTTACTTTTATCCATTGCACTTATAACTATCTAGCACAATAAATATTTGTATGTTTATTGTCTGACTCATCCCAACTAGAATACAGGCTCTAAAAGAATAAGAAAATATATTTCTGCATAGTAAGCAAAGTATATCATATCTTTATTTATGTCAGAGTTTACCTGTCAACTGTCTGTCTATCATTATTTACCTATCTATCTACTAGTATCTATCTATCATCTATCTATCTATCTATCTATCTTAATCAATCTATCATCTATCTACTTACTTCATCTTTCTACCTGTTCTTATTGATACCTTGACTCTAGTTCAGCACCAAAGAATTTTTTCTGGCCTTTCATCTTGCCTATTGTAGCTTCTTTCCCTGACTCTCATTATCTACAATATACATTTACTTATTTGTCATCCAGAGTATAGTTGTAAAAAGTTCCATAATCACTCACTGACAGCATTTGAGAAAAACACACACCAGATAATAACTAAAGTATATTGTGTTTATAGCTTGTTTTGTCTTTAGCTTTTACAAATCCAATGAAAACAGAAGAGTTCATCTCACCCCCAAATTTACTTGTGCAGCCCTTTGTAATTAGCTGCTCTTACAATCTCAAACCATGGCTGCCACTGATCTGTGGTCAGGTTTACCTTTTTGAAAATGATATACAAATGCAATCATATTATATGTAACCGTTTGACTGCCTTTTTTCAAAATGCATTTGAGCATCACTGATATTGGTGCATGTATCCATAGTTCATTCCTATATATTGTTGAGTAGTATTCCATTGTATGGATGTCTGACAAATTGCACATCTATTCAGAGTTTTAAGGACATTTGTGTTATTTTAATTAACTTTTTATTTAGAGAGGAGGGAAGAAGGAGAGAACGGGGGAGCAAGAAACATTGATGTGAAAGAGAAACATCAATTGAGTTGCCTTCCAAACATGCCCCTACAGGAATCAAAACCACCACCTTTTGGTGTATGGGATGATGCTCCAACCAACTGAGCTACTCTGTCCAGGCCAGACATTTAAGTTGTTTTCAGTTTTTGGCAAATATGAATATAATGACTATAAACAATCATGTACACATTTTTGCATAAACATAAGTTTTCATTTCTCTTGGGTAAATGCTGTACCATTTTTCATTCTGACCAGCAGATACGAGAGTTTCAGTTGCTACCAATAGTCTTTTGTAGTTTTCAGCATACAAATAATGCATGTCTCTTGTGAGACTAAAGCGTTTCATCTTTGGTACTATTGTTAGTGATGATCTGTTATTAATTTCAAATTTTAATTTGATTATTAGTGTGTAGAAGTACACTTTATGGATATTTACCTTGTTCCTAGGGCTCTGTTAAACTCACTTTGTCCTAGTATCTTTTGGGTAGATTTTGGGGGGATTTTCTATGTAAACAATTATGTCAAATGCATATGGAGACAATTTTCTCCATATAATTTGTATGCCTTTATTTCTTTTTTTATTGCCTTGCAAGTAATAAATATATGATGTGAAATAGCTGTGATGAGAGTGAACATCATTGACCTATTCTTAATATTATGGGGAAAGCATTCACATTTTTAGCATTTACTATAATGTTAGCTGTCAATATTTTGTTTATGCCCCCTGAGTTAATCAAGTTCCATTCTATTCTTAGCTTGCAGAGATTTATTTATTTATTTATATGAGTATTCAAATATTTTTATTTTACAAATGAAGAGTCACATTCTGATTAAAAATACAGGAAGCTATTTCCCAAGGTGCAAACAAAAGGAAATAGAGACACAATGCAGGAAGACCACCAGGAGGCTCAGAGATAACTTCCAATATTTTCTTAAAATATTATTAAAATTTTGGGCGATGTACATGTACATACATGCAAAAATGTTAGAGTGATGGAAATAGCAAAATTCAGACAATTTCCTGACTGCTGGCTTAGAGTTACTGTTGTACCTTCCATATTCTTTATGTTTTAAATGTTCAAGGGAAAAATCTGATGCAAAAATTTTAAGGTATCATGGACTTTACCACTAAATCAATTATTCACAGACATAGTTTAGAAGTACATTTGATTGTCCTTTCCAGCACTGAGAGCTGGAATAACAAATCATGGTTCTGGACTTACATGTTCAAAATGTATGGCATCTGCTCCTTTAGGCACACCTACTGAACCCTAGGTTTCTCTTTGGAACTTTAGACAATAACCAAAGGAACATGTGGAGATATTCTTCTTAAGTTCTTCTCCTTGTCCTGTTTTGTTTACAGTTGATGCCCTGACAGCACAGTTGGTGGTAATAGCAGTAAAGAAGTAATGCTTGCCCTAACCAGTTTGGCTCAGTGGATAGAGTGTTGGCCTGTGGACTGAAAGGTCCCAGGTTTGATTCCGGTCAAGGGCATGTACCTTGGTTGCGGGCACATCCCCAGTAGGAGGTGTGCAGGAGGCAGCTGATTGATGTTTCTCTCTCATCAATGTTTCTAACTCTATCCCTCTCCCTTCCTCTCTGTAAAAAAAATCAATAAAATATATTTTAAAAAAAGAAGTAATGCTTGTCATGACAATACTTCTTATTGTCATTCAGACTTTGGGGAGGGCATCTACTCTTTGTGCCTTAGAGTGCTTCTAGAGGCCTTGTGGGGCTTGCAACAATCGTTGTGGCAGTAAAGTGCCACACACAGAACAAGGATGAAAAAACCCTTTTAGGGTTTCCATGTGATGGCTTTATTGTTCTGCTATGGCCTTGCTCTAACACATGATGTGCATTCCAGGATCCTAATACTTCTGTGTCACTATGTATCTGCTTCCCAAATAGAAAGGCCTGAATTTGGTAGAAGAATGAAGCCTTTTTCCTTCTAAAGATCAAGTCCTGACAACTTTACAGGTCTGCAGAACCTAAAGTTCTTTCTGAGGGGTGATTCCAGTCTTTTTGAGGTTCCTCTTTTAGAAAAGCTTGTGCCTTGTCCTATAGAAAGGTGGTTGAAATTATTTTCTAATTATTAAAAAATTTTAATGTTGACACTATTGCCATGGGGTATGCATTTATGTTCTTTAGCTAATTCCTTTATTTTAATAAGAGAAGGATGTTGTATTTTGTCAAATGTTATATTTTTTCTCTGCCTCTACTGAGGTGATCATATGATTTTTCTTGTTTACTTGGTTAAAAATGGGGTTTATATTGATTGATTTTAAGTATTAAACCAGCTTCACTTTTCTAATATTAAGTTGAGTATATTTCCATCTATGTTCATTAGGTATATTAGTTGATAATTTTTCTTTCTTTGTAATATCTTTGACTAGTTTTCTACCAAGGTAATGGTAGTCTCATAAAATGAGTTGGGAAATTGTCTCCCCTTTTCTATGTTCTGGAAGAAAACATTTATGATTGCTATTATTACTTATTTTATTTGGTACTAACAATAGTACCAGAGATGAAATGCTTCTGTATTTTAGTAGAATATAACTGGGCTTCTACTTCTCTTTGTGGGAAAGAATTAAACTACAAATTTAATTCTTTAAATAGATATATGTCTAAAAAGAGTATTTATGTGTACTTAAGTGAAGTTGGTATTATATGTCTTTTAATGGATCTCTCCATTTCATCTGCCTTGTCAAGTTTATTGGTATAGAACTGTTCTTAGTATATCCTTATTATCCTTTTAATGTTTGTATATTTTGTAGTAAAGGTCTCCCCTAATTAATTCCTGATATTGGTATTTATGTCTTATCTCTTCTTTTTTCTTGGTAAGTAAGGCAAATTTATTGATTTTTTTTTAAAGGAACTAGCTTTAGATTTCATTGCTTTTGTCTGTCTCTATTTTCAATTTCACTGATTTCACTTCTGATCTTGATCATTTCCTTTGTTTTGTTTGCTTTGGGTTTAGTATGTTCGTTTTTGTTTGTTTCTGGTGTTCTAAGTTGGAGGGTTAAGTTACTGATTTGAGGACTTTTCTTTCTTTTAATATAAACATGCAATACTATATAAAAATTTCCTTCTCAGTACTGCTGTAGTTGCATCCAGCAGGTTGTGATATGTTATACTTTTGTTCAAAAATAATTTGTTAACTTCCCTGGAGACTTCCTCTTTGACACATAGGTTATTTAGAAATATACTATTTATTTTAAATATATTTGGGAATTTTCAGATATCTTTATTTTATTGATTTCTATTTCATTCATCAGAGAACATGTTCTCAGTATTTTTCTCTTTTAAACTTATAAGCGTTGCTTTATGTTCAAGAACATGTTTTAATTTGTTGAATGTTACATGTGCATTTGAAATAAATATATTATGCTGTTGTTGGGTTGAGTGTTCTACAAAGTCCATTAGTTTGTGATTGATAGTGTTTTTCAGGGCTTCTCTGTCCTGATTTTCTATTTTGTCTATAAATTACTGATAGAAGAGTGTCAATATCTTCAACTATAATTGTAGAGTTTTCTATTTCTTCTTACAGTTATTTTAGTTTTTGCTTATTTTTCGCAGCTCTGTTGTTATATACATACACATATAGAACTGTTATGACTTTTTGGAGAACTGGTTTATTCATTATTATATAATATCATTTTTCCTGGTGATATTTGTTCTGAAGTCTATTTTGTCTGATATTAATAAAAATATTCCAGCTTTATTTTTATTTAATTTTTAAAATACTCAACTGAGGATATGTTTTTATTGATTTTAGAGAGAGAGAGAGAGAGAGAGAGAGAGAGAGAGGTCAGCTGCTTCCCATGTGTGCCCTGACCAGGGATCCAACCCGCAAACCCCTGCTGCACAGGATGGACACTCCAACGAACTGAGCCATCCTGCCAGGGCTCTCCAGGTTTATTTTCAATCAGTGTTTTATGTGAGTGTATTTTCAATATTTTTTAAAACCTCTCTCTCTCTCTCTCTCTCTCTCTCTCTCTCGTTTTTTAAAAATATGTTATTATTAATTTGAGAGAGAGAGAGAGAAAAGGGAGAGGAAGAGAGAGAGAAACATTGATGCAAGAGAGAAAAATTAACAATGGGCTGCCTCTTGCACACCCCCTACTGGGGATTGAGCCAGCAACTGGGTGTGTGTCCTGACTAGAAATCAAACCAGTGACTCTCAGTGCATGGGACAATGCTCAACCAATTGAGCCACACCAGCTAGGGCTTGTGGTTTTCTTACAGATAGAATACAGACTGGTTTTGAAATTTTTATCCAATATAGCAATTTCTGTCTCTTAATTCCCACATTGTTCAACCTGTTCTTTCCTTTTTTCTCTTTTTGCCTTTATTTGGATTAATTGAGCATATTCATGATTTCATTTTATCTCCATTATTGACTTATTCTATATAACTCTATTAGAAAATAATGGTTATTTAATATAATAGAATTCAAAATATATATATATATATTTAATTAAAGTCTACCTTTAAAATAATATACCACTTCATGTGTAGTATAGTCTTTACAACTGTACATTCCAAATCCTTTCCTCCTTGTTCCATGCCACCATGCTTTGGGTCTTATTTTGATGGTCAATTTATTTTGTTCATTAGATTCCACAAATAAGTGAGATCATGTGATAGTTGTCCTTCTCAGATTGGCTTATTTCACTTAGCAGGATATTTTCCAGGTCCATCCATGCCATCCCAAAGAGTAAGAGATCCCTCTTTTTTACCACTGTGTAGTATTGCATAGTGTAAATGTTCCACTTTATTTTTATGCATTCATCTACTGAAGGTTACTTGGGCTTTTTTCCAAATTTTATCTATTGTAAATAACACTGCTATGAACATAGGGGTGCATATATTTTTTCTGATTGGTGTTTTGGGGGTTTTAGGATATAGTCCCAAAAGTGGGATCACTAGGTCAAACGGAAATTCCATTTTTAATTTTTTGAGGAAACTCCATACTGTTTTCCATAGTGGCTGCACCAATCTGCATTCACATAAGCAGTGAACTACTGTTCCCTTTTCTCCACATCCTTGCCAGCACTTGTTGTTTGTTGATTTTTTTATGATAGCCATTCTGGCAGGCGTGAAGTGTGGTTTTAATTTGCATTTCACTGATAATTAGTGACTTTGAGCATTTTTTCATATGTCGTTGGGCATTTGTGTGTCCTCTTGGAGAAATGTCTATTCAGGTCTTCTTCCCATTTTTTAATTGGATTGTTTGTCTTCCTTTTGTTGAGTTGCATAAGTACATTTTTATTTTGGATATTAACCCCTTATCAGATATATCCTTGGCAAATATGTTCTCTCATACAGTGCATTCCCTTTTTATTTTGATGGTGGTTTCTTTTTCTGTGCAGAAGCTTTTTATTTTGATGTAGTCCCATTTGTTAATTTCTTTTTTTCCTTTGTTTCTCTTGCTCTAGGAGATGTATTGGAAAAAATTCTGCTATGTGAGCTGTCTGAGATTTTGCTGCCTATGTTTTCTTCTACAATTTTTATGGTTTCATATCTACTTTTAAATCTTTTATCCATTTTTGATTTATTCTTATGTATGATGTAAGTTGGTGGTCTAGTTTCATCTTTTTGCATGTGTCTGTCCAGTTTTCCCAACACTGTTTGTTGAAGAGACTGTCTTTACTCCATTGTATGTGCACTTGAGAAGAATGTATATTCTATTGCTTTGGGGTGAAATGTTCTATAAATATTGGTTAGATCCATCTGATTTAGTGTGTCATTTAAGGCCTCTGTTTCTTTCTTTGTCTCTTGTTATAGCCAGTACCAGGTTGTTTTGGTTATAATGGCTCTGTAGTATAGTTTGATATCTGATATTGTGATCCCTCCAACTTTGTTCTTCTTTTATTGTTCCGTATACATTTTTGGAGTATTTGTTCTAGCTCTGTGAAGTATGCCATTGGTATTTTAATAGGGATTGCATTGAATCTATAGATTGCTTTGGGTAGTATGGACATTTTAATGATGTTAATTCTTCCAATCCACAAACATGGTATACATCTCTGTTTCTTTATAACTTCCTCTATTTCTTGTTTAATGTCCTATAGTTTTCCAAATACAGGTAGTCTACCTCTTTAGTTAAGTTTATTCCTAGGTATCTTATTTTGTTGTTGTTGTTGTTGCAATAGTAAATGGGATTGTTTTTTAGTTTCTCTTTCTGAGAGTTCATTATTGGTGCATAAAAATGCCATTGATTTCTGGATGTTGATTTTGTATCCTGCTACCTTGCCGAATTCATTTATTAAGTCTAGTAGTTTCCTGGTGGAGTCTTTAGGGTTTTCTATATACAATATGGTGTCATCTGCGAATAATGGCATTTTTATTTCCTCCTTTCCAATTTGGATGCCTTTTATTTCTTCTTGTCTGATTGCTGTGGCTATGTTGAATAATAGTGGTGAAAGTGGACATCCTTGTCTTGTTCCTGTTCTTAAATGAAATGCTTTTAATTTTTGTCCATTGAGTATTATGTTGGCTGTATGACTTCTATTATGTTGAAGTATGAGCCCTCTATTCCCACTTTACTGAGAGTTTTTATCAAAAAAGTGTGCTGGATTTTGTTGATTTTTCTACATCTATTGATATGATCATGTGATTTTTATCCTTCATTTTGTTTATGTGATGTATCACATTTATTGATGTGCAAATATTATACCAGCCTTGCATCCATGGAATAAATCCTACTTGATCATGATGCATGATCTTTTTAATATGTTGCTGGATCTATTTTGCTAATATTTCGTTGAGGATTTTAGCATCTATCTTCATCAAGGATATTGGCTTGCAATTTTCTTTTTTTGTAGTATCTTTATTTGGTTTTGGAATTAGGATAATGCTGACTTTGTAAAAAGAGCTTAGAAGTATTCCTTCTTCTTGAATTTTTTGGAAAAGTTTGAGGAAGATAGGTGTTAGTTTTTCTTTGAATGCTTGGTAAAATTCTCCTGTAAATCCATCCAGTCCAGGACTTCTGTTTGCTAGTAGTTTTTATTTTTTAACTTTTTTTCCCTTTATTGATTAAGGTATTACATATGTGTCCTTATCCCCCCATTGCCTCCCATACCCCCACTCATGCCCTCACTCCCCTGATGTCTGTGCCCATTGGTTAGGCTTATATACGTGCATACAAGTCCTTTGGTTGATCTTTCCCCCTTTCCCCCACCCTCCCCTACTTTCCCTCTGAGGTTTGATGGTCTGATGGATGCTTCTCTGTCTCTGGATCTGATTTGTTCATCAGTTTGTATTGTTCATTATTTTCCACAAATGAGTAAGATCATGTGATATTTATCTTTCTCTGACTGGCTTATTTCACTTAGCATAATGCTCTCTAGTTCCATCCATGCTGTTACAAATGGTAAGAATTCCTTCTTTTTTACCACATCATAGTATTCCATTGTGTAGATGTACCACAGTTTTTTAATCCACTCATCTATTGATGGGCATTTAGGCTGTTTCCAAATCTTAGCTATGGTAAATTGTGCTGCTATGAACATAGGGGTGCATATATCCTTTATGAATGGTGTTTCTAATTTCTTGGGATATATTCCTAGAAGTGGGATCACTGGGTCAAATGGGAGTTCCATTTTTTGGCTGGTAGTTTTTAAATTACTGGTTCCATTTCATCAGTTGTTATTGGCCTATTCAGGTTTTCTGATTCTTCTTGAGTTTTGGAAGATTGTATGTTTCTAGGAATTTGTCCATTTCACCCCAGTTGTCCAGTTTGTTGGCATATAGCTGTTCATAGTATCTATAATAATAAAAGCACAATATGCTAATTAGTCCAGACGTCCTTCCAGACCACCTTTCAGGTGAAGCTGGGGCTGCGAGGGAAGCCCGGGTCCCTGATGCTAGAAGGAAGCTGGTGCCGGCAGCGGGGGGAAGAAAGGCCTACTTTTGCATGTATTTCATGCATTGGGCCTCTAGTTTGCTAATAATCCTTTGTATTTCTGTGGTGTCCATTGTTATATCACCTCTTTCATTTCTGATTTTACTTATTTGGGTCCTCTCTCTTCGTTTTTTGATGAGTTGCTCTAGGGATTCATCAGTCTTGTTTATCTTTTCAAAGAACCAGCTCTTGGATTCATTAATCATTTGTACTGTTTTGGGCTTTTTTTTTAGTCTCTCTGTCATTTATTTCCACTCTGATCTTTATTATTTCCTTCCTTATACTTCCTCTAGGCTTTTGTTGCTGTTATTTTTCTAATTAATTTAGTTGTAGGGTTAGATAGTTTATTAGTGCTTTATCTTGTTTCTTGATATAGATCTGTAATGCTATGAATTCAGTCCCAGGCACTCCTGTTTCAACTACAGATCTGTAGCCTCTTTAGTTTCCCCAGGTCCTCAATTCTAATATGTCCAGATCAGCACAGTTCCTGCCCACTAGACCTCATGGAGGAGCCAAGCAATTGGGCTCTAGGGCTTCAGTAGCAGTACAATAGTGGTGGCAGATAGTGTATATATAACATGGGTGAGAGTCCTGCCAGATCAGTGGCAGTCACACAGGCGGTCGAGTTCAGGCTAGGTGCATGCCAGGCATGAGGTCTTGCTGGTGTTTGCTTAGGCATGTGGTCTGTGTGGTGTCTGCAGCAGGTGCCCATAAGGTCTGGGTTATGGCCTTGGGACACATGCACATGCATGGTGTCCAGGGTAGAGTGCCTGTGGGTTCAGGCCTGGGCCAGGGCTAGTTCAGGTGGTGGTGAAGCTGGGTGCCTATCTGCTGCTGCTCCCCACAGTCTCCTCCCAAGGAAAGCCTTATAAACCCTTCAAGATGGTGTGGACTGAGCGAGAGTCATGCCTGGGAAGTGCCTGTGACAGTAGTAGTGGCTCTTTGGCCAGGAGAGCACAACCATCTGCCCCAGAGACTCCCATGTGATGGGACTGTCCCTCACACACACACACACACACACACACACACACACACACACACTCCCTCAATACCACTCTCTCTCACTCCAGTCATGCTGACCACCATGTTGGAATCTCAACAGTCCCATTTTGAATTGCATAAAAAAAATACCTAGGAATAAATTTGACCAAGTTGGTGAAAGACTTGTGCTCTAAATATTATAAGACATTGAGGAAAGAAATTTAAGATGGCACAAATAAATGGAAGGATATATTATGCTCATGGATTGGAAGAATGATATCATTAAAATGTCCGTACTACACAAAGCAATCTATAGATTCAATGCAATCCCTATCAAAATACCAAGGGCATTTTTTACAGAATGACAACAAATACTCCTAAAGTTGGTATAGAACCACTAAAGACTACAAATAGCCTACATAGTCTTGAGGAAGAAGGACAAAGTTGCTCTCTGATTTCCAATTATATTATAAAGCTATGGTAATCAAAACAGTATGGTACTGATGAAAAAACAGACACATGCCAATGGAATAGAATAGAGAGCCCAGAAATAAAACTGTATGCATATTTTTAATTACATACAGTTTGGAAAAGACAGTCTTTTCAATAGATTTTGTTGGGAAAACTGGACAGATACATGCAAAAAATAAATAAAACTACCTTCTTACACCATATGCAAAAATTAACTCTAAATTGATCAAAGATTTAAATGTGAGATATTATACTATAAAACACCTACATAAATGTATAGGAAGTAAACTCTTTGATTTTTTTAATTAAATCTTTATTGTTCAGATTATTACAGTTGTTCCTCTTTTTCCCCCATAGCCCCCCTCCACCCGTTTCC
>NW_005364953.1:4423697-4426866 GCF_000412655.1 Myotis brandtii
GGCACACTGGCTCCTGGATCTCTAAGGAGGTGCTAATCTAGCCTCTGCCTGAGGCTATCCAGCAGGAGCCAGCTGTGATGCAATGCAAGTTGCCCTGGGGCCTTGGGCCAGCTGCAGTTTGTTAGGTAATTATCAGATTGCAAAGGGCCAGGCCTTTCATATGCAAAAGCCTCTGTGGCTTGGGCGGGGCGGGGTCCCAGGGGATCAACAGGGCGGAGCGAGCAGTTATGGCTGCTCTCAGCCCTGCCCTCAGAGGCCCTGCTTCTCAGTGTCCTGGCAATCGCTGCAAGCATCCCCGAGAGAAAGCTGCCCTCGATTTCCGACCGATGCCAGACAGCCCAGTTTCTCCCGTATGAGTCTGGGTCCCCAGAGACTCGCCCAGAACTGGAGCTCAGAGCCTGAGACTCCCTCCTGATTGAAAAAGACAACCGTGTCCTCAGCCGCCAACCCTCTCCACATGTGCCTCTGTACCTCTGTATTTTACTTCCACACCACACCTTCTCTGAGTCTCGGTATGCTTTTCTCTTTCCTTCTAGTTGTAGAATTTCCACTCAGCCACCCTTCCTGTGGTTCTGGATGATGTCCGTTCCGTCTTTTAGTTGTATTTTTGAAGTGGTTATGCGAGGCAGCAATCTCCGGTGTTTACCTATGCCACCATCTTGGTTTCTCCGTAAACTCTTTGATTTTGACCTTAGGAATAATTTTGGGATGTCTCCTCAGGCCAGGACAATAAAAGAAAAAATAAACACATGGGTCTACATCAAACTAAAAAGTTTTTGCACAGTGAAAGGAACTATCAACAAAATAAAATGGCACCTTACTGAATGGAAGGATTTACAAATGATATATCTGATAAGGGGTTGATATCTAAAATAAATAAAGAACTCAAACAACTCAACATTAAAGAAACAACCAATCCAATTTGAAAAATAGGCAGAGGACTTGAATAGGCATTTTTCCAAAGAAGGCATACAAATGGACAAGAGACATATGAAAAGATGCTCAACATCACTATCACCAGGGAAATGCACATAAAAAAAACAACAACAATGAAATATCACTTCACACCAAACAGAACAGCTATGATAAACAAACAAATAAATAAAAAGATAGTAGAAAGATGGCGGCTGGCAGGACTGAGGTGAGGGATAGGAAGTGAGTGAGTGAGGGGACGAAAGGAGAGTGTGTGGATGTGTGTGGTGCGTGTGAGTGAATGAGGGACAGTTAAATCCGGCAGGAGCAGCAGAGGCTGGCAGACCAGGCTCTCTGTGACATGGAGAGACTACCACCACTGCAGGCACTCCCGGGACTGTGGGACTCGGGCACAGAGCCCACGCCATCTGAAAGGGGAGAGCATCCAGTTCTAGGAACTCATCAGCACCACCACCCAGACAGGCCTTGGACACTGCCCGTGACCCGGCAGCTAATCCAGCCAAAATCCTGCTGCCCCTCCCGCAGACTCACAGACCCTAGGATCTCCACCTCCAAAGGAGCACCGTGCCCACAGCAGTAAGTGCAGCCTTCCCCTCCCCAGCGGCAGACCTCCAACATCGCATTCGTGCAACTCTAGCGCTCAGGTCTCCCAGGCACACCACTCCATAGACTTCTCTTAGAAGTCACTGTGAGCCCCAGCTGGGTGTGATTTTGTAGACACAGATGCACTGCCCCCCAGTAGAAATTTTGAATTCCCTCTGCCTGAATAACTGCCCACACACACCCAGCTGCGCATCTTTAGCACCAGGGCCCCTCAGCACCAGGGCCCCTCAGAGTGCATCAGAGCTCAGCGCTGGCGAACTGCACTGCCACAATTGCTCACTCCCCCTGAGCCCATCTATCCACAGGGCACTTTGGGAAGCCGCAGTGAGCCTCTGCTGGGTCCGATCTTGGACAAATAGGGACACACTCCCCTGGGCAATAGAAATTCTGAATTCACCCATCCTGGATACCTGCCCAAAGACTCCTCGATTAAGCATGCCAGGGCCCTTCAGAGTGCTTCAGTGCACCTGCACTAGCAAACTCACTGTGGGTGCTCCTGTGTGCCACCACTGGGAACGCGAGCCTATCCACCACAGGTGCATCAGCAAAAACTGAGTTTCCCCACCCCACAGCTGCAGAACTCTGGACACTACAGGTGCATGCTTTTCCAGCGTGCAGGTCTCCCAAGACCACTACTCCACAGGCAGCCCTGGGGCCCCGCTGCGAGCCCTGCTGGTCACGCACTTAAACAAACAGGGGTGCACTGCTGGGCTGTAGAAACGCTGAATTCCCTCTTCTGGGATACCTGCCCACAGACACTGCAATCCAGTGGGTTCAGTGCCAGGGCCCTTTAGAGTGTGTCAGTACACCCTGCTGGCAAACACACCACAGGTGCCTCTGTGAACTGCTGCTGGGATTGCATGTACCTAACCACGGAGGCAACAGCAAAAGCTGAGTCTGCCCACCCCACAACTACAGAACTCCGGACACCACAGTCACGCCTTGCCAGAACGCAAGCTTCCTGAGCCCCAATAGACAGTTCCTGAGTGCCACTGTGAGTCCCTGCGGGGCACATATGACTTCAACCAAGGGCATAAGACAGCAAAAATTGGGACACCCCCTCCACGGCTGCTGACTTCTAGACACCTCAGTCACGCCTTTCCAGCACGCAGGCCTACGTCAAGAGAACCCAAATAGATCAAGTAGGGAGCTACACTAGACTACCAAACCCAGGAGACTGAGAGGCCACAACAGTAGCACCATACCCTAAAGAAACTGGGTAGCAAAGCAATCGGAGCTGCAATTAAAACATTACAGCAAAACATGGGAAGACAAAAAAAGCAATCCACAAAGGAAAGAAAAAGAGAAATCACCAGAAAGGGAGTTAAATGAAATTGAGGTTACTAACTTATCAGAGAAAGAATTCAGAGTAATGGTTATAAGGATGCTCAAATGGCTGGATGACAAATACACACAACTCAATGAGAATTATAAGGAGCTGAATGAGAATGTCACCAACATGAAAAGGAACCAAGAGGAAATGAAGAACAACATAGCTGCAATAAAGAACACAATGGAAGGCTTAAACAGCAGACTAGAAGAGGCTGAGGACCGCATCAGCGAATTAGAAGACAAGGTAGGAAAAAACACACAAACACAGGAGCACCTGGAAAAAAAACTTAAAAAGGAAGAG
>NW_005364953.1:4431544-4432542 GCF_000412655.1 Myotis brandtii
AAAGATCAACCAAAGGACTTGTATGCATGCATATACGCATAAGTGATGGATGTGGACAACAGGGGGTGAGGGCAGGATTGGGGGGATAAGGGGACATTGGGGGGATAAGGACACATTTGTAATATCTTAATCAATAAAGGGAAAAAAATTTAAAAAAAGATAGTAGATCACAAGTATGGCCAAGGATTTGTAGAAAAGGATACATTTGTGCACTATTGGTGGTATTGTAAATTGGTTCATCCAGTATGGAAAACAATATGGAGGTTTCTCAAAAAGTTAAAAATATAATTACCACATGACCCAACAATTCCACTTCAGGGCATTTATCTGAAAAAAAACAAAACAAAACAAACAACAAAAACACAACAACACCAATTTGAAAATATATAAGCACCCCCTATGTTTATTTTAGTATTATTTATAACTGGAGACCCTGTACATGGATTCATGCACCAGTAGGGTACCTTAGCCTGGCCTGCGGGGATCAGGCCGAAACTGGCTCTCCGACATCCCCCAAGGTGTCCCGAATTGCGAGAGTGCAGTTCTCGAGTGAAGCACCCAAAGAATCGGGCTCCCTCCTCTCTGGTTCTGGGTGTGTCACCCAAGAACCACAGCTGCTAAGTCACCGCAGCTCGGCAGCTCCTACGTTGAGCATCTGCCCCCTAGTGGTCAGTGCACATCATAGCTACTGGTTGGATGCTCAAATGGTTGGCCAGTCATCTGGTCACTTAGGCTTTTATATATATACTAGAGGCCCAGTGCACAAAAATTTGTGCACTTGGGGGGTGGGGGGAGGGGGGTCCCCCAGCCCGGCCTGTGCCCTCTCGCAGTCTGGGACCCCTCGGGAGATAACGACCTGCTGGCTTAGGCCTGCTCCCGGGTGGCAGAGGGCAGGCCCAATCCCTAAGTGCAGCCCCTGGTCAGGCTCAGAGCAGGGCCGATTGGGGAGTTGGGGCGCCGCCCCGTCATGCACAGAGCAGGGCAGATCGGGAGGTTGC
>NW_005364953.1:4433574-4434221 GCF_000412655.1 Myotis brandtii
AGGCGGGGAACGTTGGAGTCTGCAGCAAGCAAGCCTTGTGCTCGCTTCAGTGCCTGGCTGCCGGCCGCCATCTTGGCTGACAGTTAATTTGCATATACTCACTGATTAGCCAATGAAAAGGGTAGCGTTCGTACGCCAATTACCATGTTTCTCTTTTATTAGTGTAGATTAGAGGTCCAGTGCATGAATTCATGCATAGGTGGGGTCCAGCTGGCCCAGCCCCAATCGGCAGATCAGGGCCAAGCTTGTCAGGAGGAGGAGATGGTGGGAGGTTGACTGGTTGACCAGCCCCAATCGGGGCCCGATCAGGGCCGGGCTGGCTGGGGGGAGGGGCCACAGGTGATTGGCAAGTGGGCCCCTCACCCGATTGGGGTGGGGCACCTGATTGGGGGCAGGGCTGTTCATGGGGAGGGGCTGTGGGCGGTGGGTCACTCGGCTCTGCTCCTGAATGGGGCCAGAGGAGGGGCTGTGGGAGGTTGGCCAGCCAGCTGCACCTCCGATTGGTGTGGGGGGGGTCAATCAGGGGCTGAGCTGGCAGGGGGGAGGGGCCCAGGGCTGATTGAGGTGGTGGGAGCTGATCAGGTTTGGGGCAGGCCGTGGGGAGGGGCTGTGGGTGGTGGGCCAACTGGCCCCGCCCCCGAATGGTG
>NW_005364953.1:4434749-4437767 GCF_000412655.1 Myotis brandtii
CACACATACACACACACATACATACAATGGACTATTACTCAGCCATAAAAATATAAATATAATGCAATTCTGCATTTATGACATTATGGATGGACCTAGAGGATCCTATTGTTTCTGCTTCTCTAGTTGGACCCCTACTTATAAAATCCCAATGAACATATTAATCAGATAAAAATGAGGTCATATAGTGTAAATAAGCACAAGAATATGCCATAGCTATGGAATGGAATTCGTGGTATTATTTTTAAATGGCTTCCTTTGTCCAGTATCTTGCAGAAATGACTTTAACATACATAATTAAGCCAGACTTCCTCAAAGTAATTATCTTTAGGAATATAAATGCAAGTAGAAACACAATTAATGAATATGCTAATTTCACCCTGTGAAATATCAAGGAATAGTTGATCTTTATTCATGGCTTAAAAATGCATACTAGATTAAATTGAAGAGTCCCATAAAATTTTTAAAGAACAAAACATAATAATACTATTTCAAGGTTAAACTTAAAACAAGAGGAGAAAACATCAATTTATTATCCCTGAGATTAATTAAATATAATGTCTGAAAAAATATGGACTAAATACCAGAAGGCTGTATTGGTGCTATAAAAAAAAATAGGCAGCTAATAATGATTCTTAATAATGCCCAGTGAGAATAGAATCCCACCACTCTCTATTAGTGCATACTGCTTATTTTTCTTTTTTTGTGTGCAAATGAGCTAGTATTACCATAATGAACATGTAAAACATCAGAAATAACTAAGTATGTATGCATGAATAAATTATTTCTGCCCTAAGAAACTAACCAGAGGGAACAAATATTCTTCTGGATTTGGGGCAAGCAAAGCTCTATAACAGAATAAAACATTAATTTCTTGGAAGGAATAAAAAGTTTTCATTTTGGAGTGATTTCCTCCAGAAGATTTCTGAAAATCTGTGGTTTATTTATTTAGTTAAAACTGGTTTTAAGTGAATTATTTGAAAAGAAATCAATCAGCAGATTTCTAAAACCTTTTAGAACTAAGTTAAAATGTTCCTTAGTTGCTTAAATGACAGTTTTTGAAAAAGCAGGTTACTACTGTACCTTTGGTTCACATAAAATTATACTTTAAGCAAATATAAAAGGCATTATTTATTCATCTATAAAGTATATAAGTAACATATCAAAATCAGTATTAAATAGTAATTTTAAGTCTTATAATTCCAACTAAAATTTTCTTTTGACCTTCAGGTGTTTTATACTAACCTCTGCCTTCTCTAATGGGCATTTATAGAAGTAAAACAGAGTCTCATAATATTTAAGCCTATGGAGAATAATTTGACATAGTAACAATTTTACAAAATCACAAAAGTAAAGTAGCCAAGGCAAAGTAGGAGAAAATCGACAACAATGCATAGTATGTTTGCCCCCCACCCCTGGAGACAACTTTAATAGGGATTGAAGTTTAAGAACTTTGATGACTGTTATTATCATAATTTGCCTCATTCACTAGGAGGCCATGTACTGTACAATACAAATAATCAAGACAATACACTTCAAGTATGCTGCACAAAGTTGTTTACTGTGATGGGGTTTTCATTACCAAGCACCAGTGAGAGACAGCCTTCTTTGAAAATATAAATGCTACTCTACCTAGTTCTAGGTTTTAATATTTTTAATGGGCTTTAAAAGGGGAATTTCATGACAAAAAAGAATTTCAAAAACCTTTTTCCTTTCTAAAATGACCCTTATAGTTGTTTGACATTTGAGAAATATTCCCTATCTTAAATAATAAGTTGGTTTCTTTCCTACAAGCTTTTAACTTTAGGACTCACAGTTCTTTTATTGATATTAAAGAAGATTAATTCCTGATTTATTTTGTATATTTGATTTCATTCTGGGTTGTAGTTGATGACTAATGCAAAAGAAAACAAAACAAAAATGAACATACAACATGCTGCCTCATTATGCTCTTACATCCTGCTCCTAATTAAGAGGGCCAACTCTGTTGATTCTTAATAACACTTAGGAAACTGTGAGTGTCTAAAGAATATTGATCAATTTATCAAAAGAGTAGCATTGTTTAAATAAATATCTGGTATTTTGAAAATGTAGGAAACTAAGAGGACCAAAGTTCTTATTTTCTATGTGTATAATGTGCTTTATTTCTCTCTGGAAATCAATCTCAAAGCAGGTTACCTATTTCCAATAGACACTCTCACCTCTCACACACATATGTGTGTCCACAAGTCCCCATTTCTTTTGTTAAGTTTTGTGATTAAATGACTGAGTTAAAAACACTTCTCTACCGTCATTTCCTAAATATCATAGCTATCCACACAAAGATACCTAATGTAGCCAATGTTTATGTATTTTTAATGCTCTATTATATACTACTAGAGGCTCTGCCACCTCTGCCTCAGTCCCCGCCCACTGTGGCTTTGTCTGGAAGGAAGGACGTCTGGTCTAATTAGCATATTATACTTTTACTAGAGGCCCGGTGCACAAAAATTTGTGCACTCGGAGGGGGCAGGGGGGTCCCCCAGCCCGGCCTGTGCACTCTCGCAGTCTGGGACCCCTCAGGAGATAACGACCTGCTGGCTTAGGCCTGCTCCTGGGTGGCAGAGAGCACACCCAATCCCTAGGTGCAGCCCTGGTCAGGCTCAGAGCAGGGCCGATTGGGGACTTGGGGCGCCGCCCCCTGTCATGCACAGAGCAGGGCGGATCGGGAGGTTGCGATGCCACCCTCAGTCACGCTCAGGGTAGGGCCAATTGGGGGGTTGGGGCACCGCCCCCTGTCACACTCAAGGCAGGGTCGATGGGGAGGTTGCGGCGCCACCCCTTGTCACGCACAGAGCAGGGCCGATCAGGGGGTTGGGGCGCCACCACTGTCACACTCAGGGCAGGGCCGATGGAAAGGTTATGGCTCTACCCTGTCACACACAGAGCAGGGCCTGTGGGGGGGGGGGGCGCCGCACCCTGTCACACACAGAGTCGCAGGGCGATCAGGGGGTTTGGGCGCTTCCCCCTGTCACGCTG
>NW_005364953.1:4438737-4440480 GCF_000412655.1 Myotis brandtii
GCATGGCTGCCGGCTGCCATCTTGGCTGACAGTTAATTTGCATAAGGATATGCTGATTAGCCAATGGGAAGGGTAGCGGTCTTACGCTAATTACCATGTTTCTCTTTTATTAGTGTAGATTATATAGATTATATAGACTAGAGGCCGGTTGCACAAAGATTTGCGCAATAGGCCTTCCTTTCCGGTTTTCCTCTGGCACCCATGACCCAGGCCTTTGGTCTGGCCGCAGCTTAGATGCCAAGCCTCGAGGCTTGGCTAAGGCTTGGCTTCTCTGCTCCAGCCACAGCAGTGAGGCGTGGCTTCTCCTCTCTGGCCGCAGCGAGGCTTGACTTCTCCTCTCCAGCTGCAGTGGAGAAGCCAAGCCTCTTCAGTCTTCAGTCATTTTTAGTCTTCAGTCGTCTTCAGTCTTCGCTCTGCGCCTGCATATGCAAATTAACCGCCATCTTTGTTGGGTTAATTTGCATACTCATCCTGATTGGCTGGTGGGCATAGTGGAGTGACACCAATTTGAATGTTTCTCTTTTATTAGTGTAGATTGTATTATGGCATAGGCATGTTTTTTCATGAACTACAATAAACCTGTAGAACCATATCTTACCAATGTGTAAGTTGGTTTTTGGTAACTTCACCATTGCTTCTGTGGCACAATATTGGCAACTTAGAGATGCCAGAGTCCAAAAACAAATTAACATGCAGTATTTATCCTTTTATTAGGCATAATGAAAAGAAACAATATATGTCAATTTTATTTTGGCATTATAGAAACAATAGAAAATACAAAGGCCCAAAGAGAGGGAAACTTTTATTGAAGAATATCAAGGAAGGATGTGGCTAGAGCAAATATATAAAGTAAAAATAGTAGGAAATCAAATCAGAGAAGAATAAGGGGGAAGGGGAATATTGTTTAGTGTTTGGATTATTATAAGTATATTTGTTTACAAAAATGAGATTTAAAGCCATTGTAATGACAAACTGTAACTTAGGTAAATGGGTCTGTTTGTTGCTGTGTGAAAACTAGACTGTGTATGTAGTCAGACTTAGGGAGTGCGCAAGAGTGGGAGTAGATAAAGCAGTTAGTAAGCTTTAAGTCAATCAAGAATGATTGTTTCTTGGATCATGATGATAGAAGTGGGAGCTGTTAAAAACTGTTAAACACTTGGCATATATAGAAGGTAGAACCAAAAAATTTGTTGATGGGCAAGATGTGAGGAAGTAGAAAGAGTTGCCACAAACTGATGTAGGAAAAGACTGGACTCTTTTGGCAGGGAGAAGATAATCTTTTGGCAGGGAGAAGATAAGGCATTAGATTTTGGATGTATTAAATTTGAGGAGCCTATTAGTAACTTACAGCTGCTATAGAGAAACCAGTTGAGGAGATCTATAGCATGTACAATCTTCATGTGTTCATTTTTTTTAAATCCTCACCTGAGGACATGTTTTTATCGAGTTGGTTTTGTTTGTTTGTTTGTTTGAGAGAGAGAGAGAGAGAGAGAAATGTTGATGTGAGAGAGAAACATCTATCGGCTGCCTCCTATATGCACCCTGACCAGGAATTGAAGCCACAATCTTTTGGTGTATGAGACGACACTCCAACCAATGGAGCCACATGGCCAGGGCTGCAATCTTCATGTTTTATGATACTTTATTATTAATGTATCAGTCAAGATCTCATCAATAATATTATAAATGTTGACAATCTTTTTTTTAAATTTTATTTTATTGTTTAAAGTATTACAAATAGTA
>NW_005364953.1:4440832-4461811 GCF_000412655.1 Myotis brandtii
TTGTTCAATGCTTCTCTACCTCTGTATCTATCTTTTTGTTCATTAGGTTATAATGTTCTTTATTATCCATAAATGAGTGAGATCATGTGGTATTTTTCTTTCATTGCCTGGCTTATTTTACTTAGCATAATGCTCTCCAGTTCCATCCATGCTGCTGCAAATGGTAAGAATTCCTTCTTTTTCATAGCAGCCTAGTATTCCATTGTGTAGACGTACCACAGTTTTCTAATCCACTAATCTGCTGATGGGCATTTAGGCTGTTTCCAAATCTTAGCTATTGTGAATTGTGCTTCTATGAACATAGGGGTGCATATATCCTTTCTGATTGGTGTTTCTGTTTTCTTGGGATATATTCCTAGAAGTGGTATTACTGGCTCAAATGGCAGTTCAATTTTTAAATTTTTCAGGAAATACCATACTGTTTTACACAATGTCTGCACCAGTCTGCATTCCCACCAGCAGTGAAGGAGGGTTCCTTTTTCTACGAATCCTCTCCAGCACTTGTCATTTGTTGATTTGTTGATGATAACCATACTGACAGGTGTGAGGTGGTACCTCATTGTTGTTTTAATTTGCAACCCTCGGATGATCAGTGACTTTGAGCATGTTTTCATGTGTCTCTTTGCTTTCTGAATGTCCTCTTTCAAAAAGTGTCTATTTAGGTTTTTTGCCCATTTTTTGATTGGGTTGTTTATCTTCCTTTTGTTAAGTTGTATGAGTTCCCTATACATTTTGGAGATTAAACACTTATCAGAGATAACATTGGCAAATATGTTCTCCCATGCAGTGGGTTTTCTTGTTGTTTTGTTGATGGTTTCTTTGCTGTGCTTTTTTTTTATTTTGATGTAATCCCATTTGTTTATTTTCTCCTTAGTCTCTCTTGCCCTAGGATCTGTGTCTATAAAGATGTTGCCCACTTTCACCACTCCTGTTTGACATAGTTCTAGAAGTACTAGCCATAGTGATCTAACAAGAAGAAGAAATAAAAGGCATCCAAATTGGAAAAGAAGAAGTAAAACTATCCTTATTTGCAGATGACACGATACTATACATAGAAAACCCCCAAAGACTCCATCAAAAAACTACTAGACCTAATAAATGAATTTGGCAATGTAGCAAGATACAAAATTAACGCCCAGAAATCTATGGCCTTTTTATACACCAATAATGAACTCACAGAAAGAGGAATGAAAAAAATAATCCCATTTACCATTGCACCAAAAAAACTAAGATACCTAGGAATAAACTTAACCAAGGACATAAAAATCCTGAACTCAGGAAACTACAGGACATTGAAAAAAGAGATAGAGGAAGACATAAACAAATGGGAGAACATCCCATGTTCATGGATTCGTAGAATCAACATCATTAAAATGTCCATACTACCTAAAGCAATCTATAGATTCAATGAAATCCCCATTAAAATACCAACGGCATATTTCAAAGACCTAGAACAAACTCTCCAAAAATTCATCTGGAATAAAAAAAGACCCCAAATAGCCACAGCTGTCCTGAGAAAGAAGAACAAAGTTGGAGGGATCACAATACCAGACATCAAACTATATTACCAAGCCACGGTTCTCAAAACTGCCTGGTACTGGTACAAGAACAGACATATAAACTAATGAAACAGAATAATGGATCCAGAAATTGACCCAAGCCATTTATACTCAATAATATTTGACAAAGGAGGCAAGAGCATACAATGGAGTCAAAACAGTCTCTTTAATAAATGGTGCTGGAAAATTTGGTCAGATACATGCAAAAAAATGAAGGTAGATCACCAACTTACACCATATATGAAAACAAACTCAAAATGGCTACAGGACTTGAATATAAGACGGGAAACCATAAAAACCCTACCAGAATCTATAGGCAGCAAAATTGCAGACATATATTGTAGCAACATCTTTATTGACAATCTTGATATTTATGATATAGTAGTATATGTCTCTTATATTGGGAAATAGAATCTTGGGTGTAAAAAGAAGTGTCTCCTTATTATCAAGGCATTGACAAGAAGTGGCAAATGTTTTTTCACATTAGAAACTAGTTTAACAACCAGAAAGGGATGGATGGAAACATTTCTATCACAGGCAACTTAGGAAATATAAAATTTTAAAATGGGGAAATTCATATATCTATTTGTATTTAAAGTACTAAAGGAAGTTTGTGATACCCTGTCATCTAGCTTTATCCCTAACTCCCCAAATTTGTTAAAAGAATGTTACTAGCTGCTAGAAAGTGACACTAAATCTCCTATACCATGACAGACACAATCCTTTGATAAAATAGGCTTTTCATCTGTAATGTTATCATCTGTCAACTAAAATGATATGCTGCTACATCAAGGACAGAATATACAGAATATAATATGATTTGCGTATGGATACCCTAAGTTTTCTTTTGCATGAAGTAATTGGATTTAGATATATCTGACAAATACTGTAATTATTTAAAGTACTTATGACAAAGTAGCATAATTAGTCAATATTGTGGACATAATTGCAATGTGAGTAGTCAATATAATTGTGATTAAACCACTCTTTCAACACTGTTTACAAGAGGATAAAAGGATAATGATGAGGAACGGTGGTTACTGACATTTAGAACTCAGGGATAATTTTCTACCTATTTGTAGGGATTGTTTTCATGATTTTTTTTCAGTTCTGATTTTGACGTTACAGAGGTGCTAAGGATTTATATGGGATTGTCAAATAAATTTTGCTTTTCACATGATATGGCATACAGTTTATAATTACCACTAGAGGCCGGGTGCATGAAATTTGTGCACTAGGGGGGTGTCCCTCAGCCCAGCCTGCACACTCTCCAATCTGGGACCCCTCAGGCCTAAACCAGAAGTTGGACATATCTCTCAAAATCCAGGACTGCTGGCTCCCAACCGCTCGCCTGCCTGCTTGCCTGATTGCCCCTAACCGCTTCTGCCTGCCAGCCTGATCACGCCCTAACTACCCTCCCCTGCAGGCCTGGTCCCCCCCAACTACCTTCCCCTGCTGGCCTGGTTGCCCTTAACTGCCCTCCCCTGCTGGCCTGATCGCCCACAACTGCCCCTCCCCTGCTGGCCATCTTGTGGCTGTGGGAGCCGCCATATTTGAGGGTGGGACAGTTAATTAGCATATTCTCTCCTTATTGGCTATGAGTGTTGCCATCTTTGTGACAGTGTGAGGGTCAATTAGCATATTCCCTTTTATTAGATAGGATTCCATCATGATGTATCACTCTAGAACAGCCGTGGGCAAACTACGGCCCGTGGGCCAGATCCGACCCATTTGAAATGAATAAAACTAAAAAAAAAAAAAAGACCGTACCCTTTTATGTAATGATGTTTACTTTGAATTTATATTAGTTCACACAAACACTCCATCCATGCTTTTGTTCCGGCCCTCCAGTCCAGTTTAAGAACCCATTGTGGCCCTCGAGTCAAAAAGTTTGCCCACCCCTGCTCTAGAACTTCACCAATTGTCCTCAGAGAATTTATTTTTCTTTTTCTTCAAAGAAATCTAGATTATAGGGCAAGTACATTCCCAAATATTTATGTTAATCTTCATCTGAGTCTACTTGTGAATATTCTTAATAATTTTATTCATATAATTGAATGTTTTCATTTTGAATGGATATCATATTTTATTGCTTATTTGTCTTATGTAATTTATCTGCAACATTCTATCAACTATGCATCTGTGTTTACTTTTATTGTTTTGGCTATTGTAAAGATATAAGTTTGGTTAGACCCATATCTTGGATTATTCCTCCTTCTTGCTTTTAATTTTTAAGTTGTATCATCCTAGTACACACTTCAAATTCATAAATACTGATTTTATGACAATGACCAGATGCAAAGATGGTCATTTAGACTCCAAAAGAAAACCATAAACACATCTTTTTGTCATTGCAAAGAGCTATTTGCCTAGCAGACTGAGCAGTATATGACTCATTAAAAATCAGTTAAACTATAAGAATTGTCTCGTTCTAATACTGCAAAAAAGTTAAGCATATGCATTATTGTGGATATGAACATGAACTTTGATTGATGAAAGATCAGATCTCAGACTGCACTCCACTGTCCATATAATCTTCCTTTCAGTAAAATGTATGTGTTTGTATATATGCATACGTATGAATATGTATGGGTACCCTAAAGTTGGGACATATTTCACTGTTCCTTAAAGGAATAATCATTCATGCCTAGGCTATCATCACTAATCAGGAAATCATATTCAGGATCACCTCTTTCTTAGGATATTTGAATCTCCAAAGTCTGATATTCATTCACTTGAAGTTGTTTTCTAGGTCATTGATCTGACTTCTCTATACTTTACAATCCTTGATGCTTTCAATTAGAATCATGGATTAAATTTAACTGACATTTTCATATTTTGCGCTTTCCTCTATAATATTATCACAAGGCTTAATTCATTGAATTCAGTGTTTCAAATGACATGTAAGATGAGACTCTATAGCAGCGGTTCTCAACCTGTGGGTTGCGACCCCTTTGGCGGTCAAACGACCCTTTCACAGGGGTCGCCTAAGACCATCCTGCATATCAGATATTTACATTACGATTCATAACAGTAGCAACATTACAGTTATGAAGTAGCAACGGAAATAATTTTATGGTTGGGTCACAACATGAGGAACTGTATTTAAATGGCCATAAGGTTGAGAACCACTGCCCTATAGGATATTTCAAAATAAACTAAACAGTTCATAAAAATTTGCCAAATTTCAAACCTGATTGGACACAAGGCTAGAATCTATGGGAGTTTCATTTATGCCTAAAGTATTTCTATGAGTAAGAAACTAAATTTTCTATTGAAATATTCATCTCTACTAACATTCATAAACAATTGCAGCTTTAAAATTTACATGCAGTATAATTCTTTTCTCCTATTACTACTATTATTAACACTAACAGATTAGATGATATGCTTCTGACATCTTAATAGACATCCTTGTAAAATTTAATAGACTTCCACTATTTGGGGCACCTGTTTCACTTACATGGCAGTTACATCTAATTTAATAAATAAAATTGAATTTAAAATATGTTTCACCATATTTCTTCTATCTGACTACTACTCTTCATGGCAAATCAAGAAATTATACTTGGAAAATAAGAAGAGGGAATTCTCATATACCTTTCTTTAATAAGCAGTCTTTTATTTATTTGTTTGATTATTTATTTATAATTGAGGTTACATTGGTCTTTAACATTTATATAAGTTTCAGGTGACCAACATTATAATTTGACATTTGTATACACTACAGTGTGCTCACCACCAAATGTCTAGTTTCCATCTGTCACCATACAGCTGACCCCCTCTACCCATTTTGCCTATTTCCCCATCCCCTTGCCCTCTGGGAACCACCAATATGTTTTCTGTATCTATAACATTGTTTTTGTTTTGTTTGTTTGTTTTTATTCCACATAAGAGTCAAATCACATGGCATCTCTTCCTCTGTCTTATTTCACTTAGTATAATAACCTCAAGTACCATCCATGTTATCACATGGAAAGATTTCATGTTTTTTTTTATTGCTGAGTAGTATTTCATTGTATATCACATCTTTTTATCCAATCATCATCAGATGCCTCTTTTGGGGAACTTTATTCCTATATTAATGAAAACAAATATGTTGGAAAAGACTCTTTAAAGCTATACTTGATGTCATTGAATGCATTTGATATCTTATATTTCTGGTATTATTTCCACAAAATGATAAGGAATAGAATTTAGTCCAGATTCCAAAGGCTTCATGCTATGTTATTGCTGAATTCGACTGTCCTTGAAACATCCCTAATATTAGGACCAAGACTCTTTTACAGTCTACGTGCTCATTTAATTGTGGTATATATGAAGTGGTCATTATGGCCTGGATTTGGGGACAAAATAACTTTACTTTTATAACTAGAGAGTAGAGAAAACTTGCCAGATATGTCACTAAAATATAGGTGTGTCCATTGTTTAGAGGAAAAGTTTGTATAACACCATCTTACCAGCTTCTCAAGGTAGAACTCACAATGAAATGAGATATTGTACTTGACGAAGAAGCTTACTCTAAATAAACATTCTAACATCTAAATAAAAATGGAAGCAGCATTCTCAGCCTACTTGAATTAAGCTGATTCAGATTAAATCTGGTTCCAAAAATGGTTTTCATAGAAATGTAGTCCCATCATATAGCAATTCTTGGGTCATTACATTCAGTTCTTTGGAAAGAGTTTTAATGTTTTCCTTTGAATATGCTGACAAGTTTGGACAATCCTTTATAACTGTCATATGGTAATTACATTGATAATAATAACCAGTATGTAATCTTCAAAGCTGACTACATCAAATGGTACTTTGGATAATTAGATGAATAATTTCTAGTATGTTTGCTAAAAATATGTCATTACTCCAGTTATACCTCAAGCTTGAGTAGTTAAGCTTAAAGTATACTTCCTAAAGAAGAATTTAGAAATATCCTCCATTCCTGATTTATAGAAATAATGTGCTCTTTTTTATAATTGCCTATATCTTTTATTTGAAATCTTTTTTGTCTTTTTTCTTTATTAAGGTATTACATATGCATTCTTATCCCCCCACCCTCCCACTTATGCCTTCAACCCCCTAGTGTCTGTGCCCATTGGTTAGGCTTATATGCATGCATGCAAGTCCTTTGGTTGATCTCTCCCTTACCCCTACCTTCCCCTAACTGAAGAACAAAAACAGATCCAGAGATCTCTCCCTTACCCCCACCTTCCCCTAACTGATGAACAAAAACAGATCCAGAGACAGAGAAGCATCAATCAGACTGTCCTCATTTTTATTTCTTTCATTAGTAGACATATCTATTATGCCAATCCTTGTTTGATATACATATCATGCCAACTTGAAGTATTTTTAAAATAGGGGAAACTAGTGAAAAAGATTTATTTACACCTAAATTATTGCAATACAGTTAAATAATAACCCCAATATGTAATTTTAGATGATATTAACATGAACCTTTATATACTACATATCACCCCAAAACATGTTAAAACTTTATGAGTGATCCATTTTTCAATAGTGCATAATTTTGCTTATACTTGTTTAAAGTATTTCATAATCTATGTTTTAGATAGCTATAAATTTTCAATGCACTAATTCACCCAACTTTAGAATATACTAGTAGTAGTCCTAATAAAACCTTAATAATTATTGTCATGATGACTACTATAATGTGTTTGGCATGAACCAGCCTACAGGTATCCACTTTCTTTTCCTGTCACTTCCCCAATATATTTTAATTTTATTTACCATTATTTCTGCATTGTGCTTCAACAGACAAGAATGTAAAAATAGTAGTCAGCAGTACTCTCTGGCAGAAAGTCAGAGGTTTTAGAGACATTGTACAAAGGATGTATACTGTGTGCTATGTAGTTTTAAAACATGTATATTGAGAGTGTTGAAACAGAGTTAGTAATGTAGTTCATTAAAAGAACAGGATGCATGTTTCACAAGAGGCATGTAGAGCCTGTGAGCTTTGAATTAAAAAGTTGGCCTCACTCTTCCAAAAAAGTAAGTCTTGGTCTCAAAAATCATTAAATGAAAATGTTTTACACATTAGAAATCATCAAGGAATAAATGCTAGGTTAAAATTTAATTTTTTAGGATTTTAAATTCAGGAAAAGGAAAATTGCACTTTTGTACAAAGAAATGTGAAGAATAAGTCCTTTTAATAAACCAGTCACTGTAAGGGACAAAGCATATCCTTTGGACTCAGACAAATCTGATTTGAATTTGAGCTCTACAATTTACTACCTGTGAAGTCTAGGGAAAGTTACTTGATTTTTCTAAGCTTTGGGTTTCTAATGTGTAAGTAGGCATAAGAAAATTTACCTCTCAGTGTTGTATTGAGGATTAAATTGGATAATGAATATAGAATGATGTTAACTCTGCATATTTATTTAATATATAATACCTTGTTAATGCATTTTACTAACTGATTTTTTAGCTTATTGTAAGGAGACTAGGTGTCTGACAAAGACTTAGCCAGTTTAAGATTTTTGTTCTTCTTTTTTTTGCCTGCCCTTGTCAGATTTCATCCTAGCTGCCTGAATATATCCAGGCACTTCTATGGATCTAAATTATTTCTTTCATTCTAAATCAGAAGTCACAGTAATTTAAGCTACTTATACTTTAGGGAATGCAGCATAAATACATTTACCCACATATGGCATGTTAGAATATGGACCTTCAAGCACTAGACAATGAACAGAAAAAACAAATCAGAAAGAACATCCATCTTTTAATAAATAGTCTGGATTCTTAGAGAAGTAGACATAAGGTAATTGACATCAGGACTAGTTGGCCTGCCATGACTTTCGAAAGCTAAAGGGCAGAGTTGAACATGCTGGGATGAGGCAGGAGTGTGATTGAATGGGTTTGGTTGGGAACAAGCAGTAAGATAAATATTTTGTATATCAGAAAGTGGAAAATAAGGGCTAGTAATAAAATCTGTAAAACAGTGTTATGGTGAGGACAGAAGGACTGACCCAGCAGTGATCACTTCAGCATCTGGAAGAAGTCCATTGCATTCTCTGACCCATCAAAAATACAAAGTTTCTGAAATATTTTCAAATGATAGTATGCTCAAAGCTTAGCTATTATAAATTGTGCTTCTAGGAACATAGGGGTGTGTATGTCCTTTCTGATTGGTGTTTCTGATTTTTTGGGATATATTCCTAAAAGTGGGATTACTGGGTCAAATAGGAGTTCCGTTTTTAATTTTTTGAGGAATCTCCATATTGTTCTTCACAGTGGCTGCACCAGTCTGCATTCCCACCAGTAGTGCAGGAGGGTTCCTTTTTCTCCGCATCCTCGCTAACACTTGTCATTTGTTGATTTGTTGATGATAGCCATTCTGACAGGTGTGAGATGGTATCTCATCGTTGTTTTGATTTGCATCTCTCGGATGATTAGTGACTTTGAGCATGTTTTCCTATGTCTCTGGACCTTCTGTATGTCCTCTTTCGAAAAGTGTCTATTTAGATCCTTTGACCATTTTTTGATTGGATCATTTATCTTCCTTTTGTTAAGTTGTAAATTTTGGAGATTAAACCCTTATTGGAAATATCATTGGCAAATATGTTTTCCCACGCAGTGGGTTTTCTTTTTGTTTTGTTGATGGTTTCTTTTGCTGTGCAGAAGCTTTTTATTTTGATGTAGTCCCATTTGTTCATTTTCTCTGAGTCTTGTAGGATATTTATGGTTTCCCGTCTTACATTCAAGTCCTTTATCCATTTTGAGTTTGTTTTTGTGTATGGTGTAAGTTGGTGGTCAATTTCATTTAAATGTTGTTCCTTCTCTTCCATTTTATGCTCTACATGGATACTTAATTTTGCAACTTGCTAGGATGATTTCATTTGGAACTGTATGTGGAAGTCATTAATGCTGTCAGCAAATGTTCCAGTTTGCCTCTCCTTAGTGGACACAAGGCAGAATTGCATTTTCTGTATAGCCTCCTTGTAGTTGGTTCTGGCCTGCACTGTGAGTGATTTGCTTGCTAATGGAGATCATTTAATTTGAGATGAAGAACCTTCCAGAGCTTTCTTTACCCCTTTGCCACAAAGACTGAAATTGTTCAAGCTGGTGACTATTCTATGTACCTGGGTTCTAGAGTAAGGTGACTGGGAGCAGAGCCGTAGACTGATATTGTATGTGAGAACATAACTGTGGTTCTAGATCACTGATACTTTGGAGTTGTTACTGCAGCATAACTTATCATGATGGAATTATAAACTTATTTTGAGCATCAGGAGTAAGCATCAGAGGTATGCATTCATGCTTATTCCAGAAAAAAATAATACCACACCCCTCAATGGTAAAATGCTTTTCATTTTTTTCCTACATGGTGTTCTTTCAGATATGGGGAGGACTCCATGAATAGAGATATTTTAGTTAAGCCCAGATTTTTTAGTGCTTAACATTGTATCAGAGAAATACAAGAATTCATCAAGAGATTACAGTTTGGAAATATACTTAGGCACTATATTGCGTGACACTCTGTATATCTTTGGCAAAAAATTATATCTTCCAAATGAATGCCTTTATTTTCTTTTAAATTACTCAACAACCCCAAAAGTTCACAAAAACAGAAAGGATCTCCTGATATAAAAGATAGCTAATGGTTCATAAAAGTATGTTTCCTCTCCCTCGGTGGGCAGGATGGAACTCCTCAATGCCTATCAAACAGCTGCTATATGAACATCAAATTGTTACACAGAATAAAAAAGTCTTTAGAGAGCTAAGAAAAGTGACATTAATTGCTACTGCTTGTTTTTTTCCTTCCTCTCTATTTTCTTCCATTTTCGCTGTCTTTACACAGGTCCTTCATATGGCACTCATTCTCTACGATGGCTTTCTCTCAATTTGTATACATTTCCATGATATGTTGTGAACATAAAGTATTTTAAGAATTTCTGGAAATAGAAAGTAACATAGAAAAGTAATACTAAATTATTGGCTTATATAGGTTTTAAATTTCTAGCTTAATAATTCTATGAAAAAAAAATAGACTCAAACATTTTATATTGATTTGTATGGATTGGTGCTTGTGACATGCTCTTTATAAAAATTATTTGAAATAATCATCGGTAGCTTTCCTCAATGCCTGGTTGATATTTTGTCAAATGAGAGTTAACACATAAATTGGTAATACTCTCTAGAATAAGCATCATTCTTTTCATAAGTCTATAAAAGACTGAGTAGGAGCATCTTAAATTGCCAAAACTTCCCATCGCACCCACAAGCAAGGAGATGATTAGAGAAGAGCACTGTTGAGAATATGGACCTTCTGAAAAGGGGTCTAGCTTAGTGAGTTGAAAAGAACAATGAGAATACATAGAAATAGTTTAGAGGGTTTTTTTTGTAGTTGGGTTTATTTCATATAAAACCATCACTTAATCTATGAAAAACAATAGAACAGTCCTGATGTTTCATTCTTTTTTAATCAAGAAAAATTTTGTTATATTATTAAAAATTTTAGATTACTCCAAAACATAAATTAGCATTAAAAACTACCCTTCTCCATTGTCCCCCCCCCCAGTCCTCACCAATAAATTTTGAAAGCAGATCTTCATGTAGGGGGAAGGATTGTAACTGCTATAGATTCACAAATGAAGAAAGTTTTCACTGCATTTAGGGAGGGCTTCAAAGAGAAGGTGGTATTTGAACCATAAAATGTAGTAGCTTCTCATGTGATATGAAATATTACAGGCAAAGGAAACTGTATAAACCAAGACACAGACATTCAAATGTATGATGTGTTTAAGAACATGTGCTATGGGTAGAGCATGTCACATCAGGGAGGAGTAATAGAAGATGAGGCTTGGAACAAAAGCTGAGCCAAGTTGGAAAGCACCTTGTAGATCACTGTTAGTGTATAGTGCAGGAAATACAGCGCTTTAGCTATTTTCAATTATTTTCCTAAGATCACAGAACTACTGGTTAACAGAATTGAGATTTGAATGTAGGCAGGCTTGTCTCCAGAATTTGTACTTTTAACCACTATGTTGTAGATAAACATATGGGCAACAGCTTTTATGAGTAAAGTACAGGCTAAGGGTCAGGAAGCAAAGGGTAATTGTGTAGAGGAGCATTCATTATTGTTGTCTTGGAGGAAGTAAACTTTGGATTGATGATTGAAGTATATTATTTTCATGGTGAGCAGGGAGGAAGCAGAAGGTAGCCAAAAGAAGAGCAAATGTTCTCATACGTCATTTGATTCTTTGTCTAACGGTAATTTTGCATTTTTCCTCTTTTCTTTCCCCCCCTCTCCTGCCTTTCCTCCTCACCTTCTCTGTCCTTGGAATAGAGACTGGAACTGAGGTGATCAGGCCATTTATAACTTAAAACAAGTAGTAGTTGTTTCTGTGGTATATTTTATAGTTGATAAACAAATAAAAACATACAGTGTATTTCTTGATCATGTTTATAAACTACAAATGTATGATACCTTATTTTTCTTTAGAACTCTCACAGCAGTGTTTTTATAACACATGTGGATGGATCTGCACTAGAATTATGTTAACAGACAACCCCATCACCATATCTACTTATTACACCCAATTATAAAACCTGAGCTGCTTGGCCAAGGTATTCATTAACCTTTCCGGGGCTTATAATAGGAAATCTAATCACAGGGAGGTGATAGACTGCATGCTGAAAATGAGTGCAGTTGTCATGTACAGTAAATTTTAATACCCAAATTCTCTGTAAATTGGGCAGTTTCATGAAATTGAATGAGGAGACTCTATTTAATCAGCTTAAAAGTATGAAATTTGAATTCATTTGCATTGCAAAATAATGACTAAATCTGAGATAAATGCTAAAAGAATATTTTTACTCTTTATTCTAATTGAAGTTCCTACATTTATTAATTTTATTTCTCTTTATATATTTAAGTCTTTTAAATTCTCTTAAATATTATATATATATATATATGTATTTAAATCCTCACCTGCTCACCCGAGGATATTTTTCCATTGATTTTTAGAAAGAGTGGAAGAGAGAGGGAAAGACAGAGAGAAAAATTGATGTGAGAGAAACACATCAGTTGGTTGCCTTCTGCAGGAGCCCTGACCAGGGCCAGGGAGGAGCCTGCAACGGAGGTATATGCCCTTGACTGGAATCGAAACCAGGACCCTTGGGTCCACAGGCCAACACTCTATCCACTGAGCTAAACTGGCTAGGGCACAACATTCACTTAAAAATATAGAATAAAACTAAGTTTCCTGTTTTCAATAAACAAGTTTACCTTACATTTCATATTGCTTCTGTAGTGTATAATGCAAACCAGCCTTGATGATTTACCATATGTCATGTATTTTTAATCCAAATTGTTTGTTCTTAAATTATTAGCATTGTTTGAATTAACCCTACTGCACTGTATATTAAAATTTTATACATAAGAATGATTTAACAGTCATAGTTAATTCCCATCTTCAAACTACTTACCTTTTGCTTAGCATTTGGAATTGTTAATTAGTCCCAATTCCTAGAATGCTTCCTTTACCTTATTTTATAACTACTCATTTTTCTCCTATCTCTTTGAACATCCTTTATTTGCTTCTATCACTTATATTTTCATGCAATTCTGTGCTTCCTTGGGGTTCTATGTATGTTTATTTTTATAGTCTCATTCTGACGATCCTTTCTAGAAAACATAATTTCTTCCCTTGTCTTCAATTTTTATCTGTATGCTAATAAAATTGTTAATTTTTCATTGAACTACTCACTTATTCATTTATTTTAGAAACTAGAGGCCTGGTGCACTGGGGGGGTGTCCCTCAGCCCAACCTGCACCCTCTACAATTTGGGACCCCTGTGGGATCGGGCCTAAACCAGCAGTAGGACATCCCTCTCACAATCCAGGACTGTTGGCTCCCAACCGCTCACCTGCCTGATTGCCCCTAACTGCTTCTGCCTGCCAGCCTGATCTCCCCCCCAACCACTCCCCTCCCAGCCTGATTGACCCCTAAATGCTCCCCTGCCAGTCCGATCGCCCCCAACTGCCCTCCCCTGCTGGCCTGGTCACCCCTAACTGCCCTCCCCTGTAGGCCTGGTCCCCCCAACTGCCCTCCCCTGCCAGCCATCTTTTGGCTGTGGGCGCTGCCATCTTTGAGGGTGTGACAGTCAATTAGCATATCCCCTCCTTATTGGCTGTGGGCACCGCCATCTTTGCAATGGCGTGAGGGTCAATTAGCATATTCCCTCTTTAGTAGATAAGATATTGTTGACTATTTTTGCTATGAGGTGGATTAAACATAGTCCCTGTCTTCTAGGAATTTATAGACTAATGAAGGACTCAGGCAAATAAATGTGGGGTCTTTTAGTTCAAAGTAAAGGCTTAAGTAAGTACTTTTGTGTTTGGATCAGAGTATTTAAGGATGGAAGCAGTGAGATATGAGGTATAAAGTTCTTTTAAACATTTGAAGAAATACTTGCAGTCAGGGGTTATTTTATTAAAATAGTATTAAACCTGGATGTATATATACATATAAATATTTTGTGATAGTGACAGAAATGTCTTAACATTAGTGACATCCATTATTCATTTTAACAGCCTCCTCTGAAAACCAAATTCAGTAGAGCCTTGTTAAAGTATTCTCAGGATATTCAATATAGACATACAATTTCATGTGACAAAGTTCTTAAAAATGACAGACATTAACATAGAGATATAGACATTATCACAGTAAGAACTGTCTTACTGTTAAGCATTTTTAAAATATGAGTTGGTGACAGGTATACCATTTACTTACCCACTTGGCTCTTCACCTATATTCTTATTTTACCTATTACAACTAATTTCATCATTAAGTAGTCTGAAAATTATTTCTGACACTGAGATGCAGTTTTTGGTTTAAGAATTCTTTAAGAAAAATGTTAGTATAGGAAAGATCCCTCTAATATGATCTTGCTATAAAATATGTTAAGTGCCTAAAGCTATTGGCAATGAGTTCTAAAGGCCAATATGTGAAGGGCAGAGACAACTACTTGCACATTTAAACATTCCCATTTCTTAATGGCAGTACAAGGGAAGTTAAAAATCAGTCATCAAATGATGCTTTGAATCATATCAGCAATTTCTTGTGTAAGTGACATTAAAATTGGAATAGAAGCAGATGTGGATAGTTTATAAATTTTAGTGCCACCTGTAAATGCAGTCATGATATTTGCAATTATATTCTATTTCATCTTGAGTTGACTAATGAAAGTATACAGATAACAAAATAATTTCTTGTTAAAAGCACAAGAGCAAGCCTATCTTTAAAATATCAGGAAACCTAAGTGCTGAAGTACTGACAATTGAGTTTCTACCCCTGAGCATTATAAATATGTGTAGTGTAACTTTCTCTAATTATAAAATGGAAAGAAAGAGAAAATACTTTTGAGAAACATAGTGGTCAAAAGGAGAGACTTAGAAGCTAGACTGTATTGATTCAAACCTCAGCTCTACCATTTATTGGCTGTGTTATCTTTAGCAAATCATTTAAACATTCAGTGGTTCAATTTAGTCTTCTACAAAATAAGTACAATAATTAGAATACCTACCTCATAAGCTTGTTCTGAGGAATAAATTGGTAAAGCACTTATAACACTGTTTGCTATGTTCTTGCTATTACTTTTTTGAGACTGGTACAATATAATGTGAATGTTAAAGACAAAGCATAATGCTTATTATTTATGTGAAAGTAATTTAGAAACTATAAGTATGATAAAGTTAAAGGTTTTAATTTATATATTTCAGTACTTATAGATAAAAATGTCTTTCAGTTGAAGGTAATGGAATTCTAGAGACACAAATGATACAAATGCTAGAACATGAAAATGCAACTATCAACGAAAACACATCCCTAAACATCCCCTGGTAAAATTTATGAACAGAGAGGACAAAAGAAAAAAAAGTGATACAACCTCTAGAATTCAAATAAAAAGTTTTCTCTAGAGGACTGAAGATCATACTGGGATCAGTCATCTCATAAGCAACAGTTGAAGACAATTTTAAAAACTCTCCTGAGTTCTAAAAGGAAAAAAAAATGATTGCCTATCTAGAAATCTATACACATAATTTGATCATTCCAGTGGAAGGGCAAAATAAAGATAGTTATTGACTTAAATACTACTAATATAAGATAAAAACAGGTAACATTTATTGAGCACTTACTATGTGATAGTCACTGTTCTAAATTATTTATTGCAGCACATATATGTATAATGCATGACAGCATTTACAGGTGACACTAAACTCATATATATATATATATATAATTTAGAACAGTGACTATCACATAGCAAGTGCTCAATAAACGTTAACTGTTTTTATGTTATATTTGTAGTATTTTGTCTCTTTCTATATATAAAATTCTATCCTTATGTACCAGATACTAATATTATTTCCTTTGCTTCATGGGATTTTTTTATGGAGATAAAATTTCCCTTTATTTTAAAAATATAAAAAGTGTAAAAATGAAGCACAAGGTCACACAGCTAGGGAATAACTTAATGAGGTTTCAAACCCAAGTAATTTGGTCTCAGAGTCCTTGCTCTTCCCCATTATGGCATACAATTTTCTATAGAAACTTTAAGAAGAAGCTCTCTTTGTGTGCTGGCTTTGAACAGAGGAGGCTATGAGCATTGATCTGGTAGGCACCATATAAATTAAGAGAAAGGATGCACCATAAGAGTCAGAGCTCAGAAAATCATGAAAACTTTGCTCTGATGGTAGAGTTTGAGTTCTGAATATAATGGTGATTGGAACTAGGATTAAATAGAGATTTTTCCATTTTTGAACTAATCAATTTGCTTTTCCTGCTTATAAAAAGTCATCCTAATCCAAATACAATGGAAATTTATTTATAATAAAATCATGAGGAATGGGAAGATAGGAAGAAGATGGACAAAGAAATAATAAAATGGCTTGAAATTTCAATAAGCTATCTAAATCAACTCTTCTTTCCATAACTACCAACTTTCTGCTGGCTTTCCATAACCATCCATTGTCTTATCACATTAAAATAACCTATGTATAGGTTTCATACTTTCTTTCAGTCTCACTTGACCCTCATTTCATAGTATGTGACCCTGAACAGTAGATTTCTTTTCTTGAAGTAAAGTGATATCTAAATTACTGATCCTCAAAGTTATATTTATAGGAAGGTTACACACACACACACATGCGTGCACATACGTACCATGCACACACAGTATTTATCACTCTTCAATGATAGAAGCCAACTGGCCTTCACATATAATTGGCAACTATGAGTAAATTCATCTATAAAACCCCTGCACAGTGTTTGCAGGAATGATATAATAAAAGTTCTTATCAACGTAGTTTTTAGATTTTGGCCCCCAAAGTTACACATAAATTTACAAAGATGGAATTCAACCTAATCTACCACTGAATTCCGAAGTCCCAAGAACAGATAGGGAAATATCAGTGAAGAGAATGGTAGAACCTTTTTTTTCTGTTGCAATTTTTGGTCCTTATTTTATTTTCACATACTATTGGTAAAATACGTTCCAGCTTCTGAAACAGGTAGCACTGGGAAATAAGTTTCATGTTTGTATTGTTTTGTTTTGTTTTGGCTTGCCAGTATTTTCTGTTCAATAACCTTCTCATTATATATTATGGGGCCTATTATAAAGTCAGAGATTATCAGTCAAAATAAAAGTGATCAGGGAATTGAAGACAATGGTAAGAGTGGTGTTGGAGTGATTGTCTTTGTGCTGTGGCATGGGCATTGAGTATTTAAATGCAGGAGATCATTAAAGTATAATGATAAGGGTTTGAATATAACAATGTGTTGATGAAAAAGTTTACTAAGAGTGAAAAGAGATGATCACCAGACAAGGTTATCACAGCTGTATATCTAGGTCCCAGTAAAGTTCTTTGAAGATAGGAGTTCTTCAATAAATATTCGTTGAATGAATAAGTGTGTATCTGGGTCCATCAATACTGACCTTAATGTAATTTGTATGTTGGTTGAAGTTGAAGTAATAATTTAACATTGACTAGTTTTTCTTTTATTTTTATTTACACAGGATTTCACATTCCAGTGCAAATGAGATATTTTGATGAATAAGATCTACCTAAAAATTCTCAAAACACCCCCATAATTTTAGTTATTACTCAATTCATTATGATCACACCTGAGTTTAGATGCAGTAGATAACAAAGCATCAATCTATAGCAGCAATTAGTCAAAGACAGTCAGTGAGTTTTAATGATACAGTAAATTATTACTCAGGTTTCTTTATAATTAATAAGTCTATTATATTCCTTTAATCAGGTATGATTTTGTAGAGGAGAAAATGTATTAATTAATTCTTCTGGCACAATGTACTGACACAGTGACTATGTAAAATTTTTATCTATTGCTAACAAATGCTGGAATAGTACATCACCAATAATTGTTGTAAAAATTGCCATTAAATATGACAAGATTCCATCTGAACTGTGAGATAAGGGGCATGGCTTGAAAAACACATTTCCCAGTACTAGAAAAACAGTGGAAATAAAAGAAGAATAGTATCTGAGGACAGTACTACAAATGCAAGTTTCATCTCTAGGTTGCAGAATCTATCTGAATTCACACCATGATTCCTCAATATGATGTCCAAACTGAGTAAAGAAAATTCTGCTAGTTCAATAATAGCTGTGATTTTCACAATCTGGACTTTTAAAAAACTTCTCAATTGGCTGAAATAAGGCCTAAAGTAACTTATTTGAAAAGTCTAAATGGATGGCATATTTTCTGAATCTTTCCATATCTGAAGGTGTACTTCTATCGCCTTCACACATGGAAGTCTTCATGGCTTAATGTAAAAGACATGTCAAATCCTTTTTCCACCAGAGCTCTTTAGATGTTATATTGCCTTTAGGACTAAGATGTTACAGATAAATCTGAAGCCAGTGTTCTTTTGACTAGATTATTTTTATTATTTTTCCCTTCCCAGATGCCTGCAGGACTTTAAAATGTATCCTTATAATATGAAAGTTGAACTAGATATTTAGATATGGGTTTCTTTTCATTATTTTTGCCTGAAATTTAGTTAAGCACTTTCAAGGTGAATAAATGGGTATTTCTTCAACACAGGAAAGTTGTATTCAACTATATTTTTTATAACTTCTGTTACATTTGCTCCTCAGATACATCAGTTATTCATAGACTAGAATACCATTTTTCTTCCTCCATAGCTACCATTTTCATTCCTTTTCCTCTTTTCAGGACTGTAGTAAAAATTCCCAAGTTTTTATTCTACATTATTAATTCGATATTCTACAGTATCTTTCATCTTTTTAGTGACTTCAATTTGCATTTTAATTTCTTCATCTTATATTGCATTTTAATTACATTGAAACCCTTCCTTATCTTGCCCATCACCCCATCATCTCAGAATGTTGTCCATATGACTGTGCTTTTGTATCCTCACGGCATGTCCCCTCCCCCTGTTATGTTTAGGATGTCAAAGAGTTTTATGATATTTTCTTCTGGATCTTGCAGGGACTCGTTTGCTGTGATATTCTGTTCCTTTAAATTTTTTTGTTTCATTTCCCCATTCTGCTATGGTGTTTTCAGAGCTCATGTTCTTAGTTTGTCTCTTATTTTCAAGTTAAGCAAGTTTTCTTCCCACAAAATATTAGGCAACAGAACCACTGAGTTGTTTTCCCTTGATCCCAGTCTTTGCCAACTCAAAGAATGGTTGAATAACTTTTTTGGTCCATAGTTAGACGGTAAGTCAATATCTACATATTGTAGCCCTATTTCCAGTTTTTAGCTGCCAGGCACTTAACATAGTTTTGCTTTACTTCAATAACTTTTTCTATATCCAGCCTTGTTCCAGAAAGATGGTTGAGGGTAGGCATTCTCTGTTTGCCTCATAAAGTAGTACCTTTGTGTAGAGATATGGTTGACCAGAGTTCTGGTTAGTATAGATCCTGGGACTCTGAGCCATGGGCCACAGTGTAGAATTCCATAACCTCACCCATCTTACTTTCATGAAGCAAATTTTTGCTAGTTTCTTATTTATTCTGGTCTCATTAGCCCAGATACTGGCCTTTGTTGTTTCTTAATTTTATTTTGTTATTATCTTTGACCCTTTGTGTTCTCATCATTTTCTGTAGATTCGTAATATTTTTATAGAAAGTTGGGAGAGACTTCATCAGGGTCTAAAGGTCAGATATATTTTAAACCAGAAATTGCCAATCAATTATTCAACATTGTATATGTTACAGATGGCTAAAAGAGTTTGACAGGATTGATACAAATTAATCATCACTACTAGAGAAAGCATCTCAATGATCTATTATTGGATAATAATCTCATCATCTTTTTAGACTAAAAGAACATCAAACACACAAAAAGCTATTTTAATCAATAATTGAAAAAATAGGGCCTCCTTTTAAGTAGTTTTACAGCAAAAATCCAGCTTAGAAAATCCACTTACTAGAGTTCTTTTAAGTAGTATGGATATTTCATTTTTTCTAATATCAAATATATAATTGAAGTTAACTTGCATAACTCATGAAGGCTGGAATAAGGTTTAAAGTTTAACACTACAGTATTAATAAGCAACTTATAAATTTTTACTTTACCTATATGACATAAAAATATGACTGGGTACATTAAAATATGCCCCTCCACACATAAGAATATAGTTAACCAAAGACTTACTATCTTCCACATGCTTCAACTTCACTATCTCATCTGCTAAATCTAAGTTGGCATCATCATCAGAAGGGAATAGACTCCTTCACTACCTTCCTTGTGCTTTGTGTTGGTAGCCAAAAGCTGTTTTTGCTTTGCCCAAATTGTCAAGTCCATCTGCCAGTAGTCTCTCTAGCTCATTATGCCATCTGCCAGGCACTGACCTATCACTCCCCTTGGTCTGGATGCCACATTGTATGTGTCTGGCATCTCCAAATGTTCCCTATTGTCGCACATTCTTCCAGAATACAGGGAAATGACTCAACCTGACATTTCAAATCTAGCTAGAGCTGGAGCAACTCCCCCCCAAACCTGGTATTTTACCCTATGAAGCATTCCAAACCATTCAGTGCAATAAGTATGTTTTCAAAATAGCAGTGGAGTTTTTCACTAGAGAAGAGGGTTGGGATTTTTTTCCTAGGGAATACTGACTGAAAGGCAAATGTTCATTTACATTCAATGAATTTTCTGAGTAAACATGAGAACAAATTTGAAAGGGATATACAATTAAAGACTTTAAGTTAAAATGTAGTCTTCTAAATACAGTGTTAACGCCCTGACTGGTTTGGCTCAGTGGATAGAGCGTTGGCCTGTGGACTGAGGGGTCCCAGGTTCGATTCCGGTCAGGGGTATGTGCCTTGGTTGTGGGCACGTCACCGGTGGGGGGTGTGCGGGGGGCGGCTGATCGATGTTTCTCTCTCATCGATGTTTCT
>NW_005364953.1:4461831-4468012 GCF_000412655.1 Myotis brandtii
TATATTTAAAAAATAAATACAGTGTTAACATTACTGGGAGACATCACAGAGGAGAAAAGGAAGCACAGGTTTTGCAGTATGAGGACAATGATGGAAAGTAAGCTCTCTTACTAGTTCTAGGAGACCTTGGTCAATGTTTTTAGCCCTTTTGAGTTTTAGTTTATTCATCTGCAAAATAGGGATAATACCCTAGGAATTAACTAAAGCTTTGTACCCTGATATATTATGTTAATTTTAATACACTTGAAAGCCACTCAGTTATTACATGGTTGGTTTTTAGGGAGACTCAAAGAGTTACTGCCCTTACCTAATTGCCTAACTCATGAAGAGTTGTTTGGAAGCTGAGAAAAGAGCCCCTTACTGTACAAATGAGCTCCCTTTTATTTTTCAAATTAAGTTCTGGCATTTCAATGGAGGTTAGGCAATAACATAAAGTAACCCACCAGCACCATAAAAACCTCTTTGTATTGACAGAAATCTGTTTTCTTTACTTTGGTATCTCTAGCTCAATTTAAAAATTACATTCCTTTATTTCTAATGGGTGGGGGATAAAAGAACCACTAAATTGAATGAGTGGTAATTGACAGCTGTATCAAAGATAGCAGCAGAAAATCTCCATATCAACACACACACACACACACACACACACACACACACACTTTTAATGATAAAATATACCAGAACAGGATTTTGTAATACCAATTATTTAAAAATGGCATTTAAAAATCATGGAAAGCAATTTCATCATCAAGCTGTGATGAACAAACTGTCATCCTGTTATACCAACATTCACTGAATAAAAAGGATAAAAGAAACATAAATCACTTATTACCACAAAACACATTGAGATGAATAAGACATACAAAATTTTGCTTTTATGTTACAGCAGAGGACAATATTCCTGATGTGTGCAATGGCAATTGTGGTGTTTTTATAAAATCACTAGGTGAATGATGACATATTTTAATAAATTGCGTACAAACACTCTCCAGCACAAGTAAAACAAATATATATATCTAAAGACCTACACAAAGGCATGTGAATGTATATAGAAATACACATGGACAGAATACAACACTATTTTGTTTAAGAGTTTTAATTTTTTTCTTTTATTTGAGCAAATATAGTCTTCAATGTTATATATGCAGATTACATAAGTAATATTTAACTTAAAAAGACCAACACCAACTAATAACTTTCACTGATGTAGGTCCCATTTACCACAGCCAGAACACTCAAAGACACTACCTTTGGAGATAATTCCTAGAAAAATAGACATTAGCTTTTGAGTACCAGAGGCAGAAAAAGAAAAAAAAATAGTAAAAATTTAAGGTCAGTATTTTGTAAAGGCCTAGCCTACCTGAGATAATATCTGCATGTATTAACCCCTGCCCTATACCTCCTTACATAATACCTGGAAGTTTTGCTGTATCTTTTGAAAATATTAAACATCATTATTAACTAGTTAAATCATATTGCTTTCTTAAAATGTCAGCTCAGATCTATTGCAATAAAGGGATGAAAGTGTTTTAAATGAAACATTTTTGAGGGGAGAGTATTGGTTAAAACTTTCTTTAATAAGCTTTTGTGTTTTTTAAATTACTTTGTAATGCAGATACACATATATATGTATATGAATATTGTTATATATAACTATAACATTTGATCTCCCCAGAATGCCCTATTTCTAATTTCCAGTTACTTTATAATCAATCTATATTTATTCATTCAATAAAACTATTTATTGAGCACTGACTAAATGTCTGGCAATATGCTTGGTGCTAGGAATACAAGAAAGAACAAAATGCCCATGGTTCCTGTCCTCATGGAGCTTGTAGAATTACTGTGTCCACATTAAAATTCAAAGAAAAAATTGTGGTTTAGTGTAACTTTAAGGAAAATTTACATTAGAGTTTTCTGAATATTTGGCCCTAGAATACAAGGCCAACTGGTTTGTAGTTGACTATGTGTTTAACAACATTCTCTGTGCACTTCATTGGGTTATCATGCTTGACTATTTTTATCCAGTCTCTTTTCGTAAACAGTGCCAATGTTAATGTACACATGTGACTTTATAAATAAAGCCCTAAGGGTTTATATTTGTCATCTGTCATTCTCAATGTCGAGAAAGAACCATATAAAGTATATTTGAGTAGGTAGCTAGCTTTGTACCTATCACTCAATATAAATGCAGATGTCACCCCCATTTTAATGTATTTCCTAGGATCTCAAGGGCAGAAGGCACCTTGAAGTGTTCTGATTCCATAATACAGAGATATGTTCATCTCCATCAAATTTCAGATGGCTTTTTATTCTACTTTTATACTATCTTATTACTTTATACTTGGGTTAATTATTGGTTCCTTGAAATTGTGTTTATTGTTAGCATTTTGTATTTCAATATGAAGAAAAATAATAAGAAACATAGAGTATGCTGCATTTAAATTTAACCCTATTAAGAATCTTCTAGACAGTAAATCTATTTGTAATCTTTCACAGATACTCAAGATTGAGATCATGTTTTAGATTAGTATAAAGAATCACAGAATAACTCTATTATAAATATTATTTCCAACCACATAGCATAGATTCTTTATTCACTGAATAGTTGTTCAATTCTCCTTTATAAATTATGTAGTATGATATATAGATTTATGAAAATAGATTGAAGACTGTTATTTATAATTTAAGCATCCTTAATTTTTAATGTAAACATAATTGTGAAACTGATTAAACACTTATTTAATTAAATTGTAATACAATTACTTCACAATTATCTTAGAAGGTGGATCAAAAGGATATAGAAAATATGACTAGTAATTTTTATAGTATGTCTAGATATGAAGTGATATGAAAACTTTTCATAATATAATATTGATTTAAAAGGCAAGATAAAACAGCTTATAAAATGTATGATTAATACATAACTATGTTCACATAGAAATATATTTTTCTGTAAATAGGCTGAAGTCAAGGTGAAATATTAACAATGCTTATCTTTAAATTGTAGAATTGTTTTCTTTACACACTTCCGTATTTTCCAAATATTATAATGTAGTCATATACTATTTTATAACTATAAAACATGTCAAACATAACTTGTAAAAAGGTGATAAAATTTTATGTAAATTTTATAATGATTCCCTTAAAAGTGATTATAATTAAATGTCTCAGTGCTTTAAATGATAAACTGTAGTAATCTAAGAAATCCACTTATGTGGAACAGCTTAATTCTCCACAAAAACAAAATGAAAGAGGCATTGGTATATTCAGAATTAAAGTCTAGATGTCATATCCATAATGGTTCTAGTCAAGTAACAAGACTGTGGAATGGGACAGTTTATAAACACAACATTCCATTAAATGTTCCTGTCCAAATACAGTAGGCTACCAAATGAGACAAAACCTGCAAAAAGCACTCTGTAAATTAGAGAGTGATACACAATTGTTAGTTGTTATTAACTATTTTGACATGACAGTGTTCACTTAAATGTCAGCTAAAATTTATTTGAACAAAGACACACTTGAAGAACATTCTCATGTGAAATAGCTTTGTACAGCCTGTTTTATGTTTTCCTTCTCTCTACATTTATGTGCTTAGATGTTTCTCATCCCAATTTTAAGAACATCTTCATAAAGCTTAGAAATTGATTGGATGGTGGAAAGAACAGATAAGAGAGAGATCTCACTTCCCATAAGTCAGAACTTATTACTTCGTCAGCACTATGGCATTTGCTAGCTTGTTTTAAAACATACTGAAATGCAGCATTAGCCTTAGGACATGAGTGCTTGCAAAAGAATCTTTAAAAATATAGAAGATGGTCATGTATGCATCCACAAAAATAGTCCTCCATGATGTTATAGGCTTCAAAATTAGAACAAGATCAAGTTATTAAACTAGACTAACAATGAGCTATCCTATTAAGTGATCCATAGATAAATATTTTGCTGCCTGCCAAGCCAGTAATAACTTTTATTTTAGAAGAGTTGTAAACATTTGTCTTGAGTGATCAAGAGCCCCATGCCAATAGTGATAATGCATCAAAACTTTGATATATTTTTAAAATAAAAAGCAATAATTAGTGGCTCAGTGGTTGAGTATCCTGCCATGCACCAAGAGGTCACTGATTCTATTCCTGGTCAGGGTACATGCCTGGGCTGGGGGCTCAATCCCCAATAGGGGGCATGCAGGAGGTAGCCGATCGATCATCTTTGCTTCTATCTCTCCCTCTCCATTCCTCTCTCTAAAAAACAAACAAACAGAAAAAACAATAAACAAAGATCTTTAAAAATGATAGTATATTCTAGCATATGTTAGAGGAATTAAGAAATCAAATTTATGTATGTAAACTATATATCTATGATATTTATACTCCCCCACCTTCACAAGTAACATTACTTACACATTGTAAAAGTCACCTTTTATTAGACATCTGTCTCTTTGTTGCTTTGAATTTTTGCATTGTCTATTGAAGTATAGCCTATATATAGTCAAATGCGTACTTCCTGAAGAAATATTATCCATGTACATATATTCTTGTAACAACTATCTAGAGTAGTATTACATTCTCATCACCCCCAGAGATGCTGCTTTCCAGACAACACCTTTCCCAGTCACTATTCCTCCAATGTTAACAACTCTTCTGGTTTCTAGTACAATAATTGGCCTTGTCTGTTCAAGAACCTCATATAATTTAAATCATACATCATACACCCTTTTTGTGCCTCACTTTTTTTCCTTTGACATACTGTTGTTGTTGTTTTTTATTCATCCATGATGTTCCATATATCAGTAGTTTGTACTTTTTATTGCTGGATAGTATTCCATTTTTTGAATATACCACAATCTATCTATTTATGCTTGATGGATATTTGGGTTATTTTTAGTGTTGTTTGGGCTATTAACAATAAAGTTGCTAAGAGCAGACCTGTACAAATCTTTCTTTGGATGCATACATTTATTTTCATTTTTCCTCAGTGTATACCTCGCAGTGATTTGCTGGGTCATGAAGTAGACATAGTTTTATTTATGAGATTATCAAATAACTTACCAAACTGATTGCATTACTATTTTACATGCCCATAAGCAATAGATTAGGGTTTGTCATTATTTTTAATTGGCTTACTAAGGTTTTCAGCTAAATTTATTAATGAAAGCATTGCTTAAATATCCAATTTTTAATTCTCTATTCACATATTTGCCTGCCAGATATCTTATAAATAAAGAAGAATATTAATAATAAGTAAATTAATTTGTAAGACTGTAAGCATCTTTGTAGCTGACAGTTTATTGCAAGTACCCGATTTTCTGAACTCCTATATAATTTTCTCTGTATCTCCCTGAAGGTACTTAACAGTTTCTAACTCTACACAGAGTTTATGAATTCTAGACTAACTTTCTAAATATGCCTGCCTACTGACATCAAAGTGGATGGGGCCACATGGGAAAATGATCTCTCAGCAAATCCCTAGGAATGAAGAACTGATTAAAGAAAGATAGCAGAAATGGGATAATGTAAACAACTGCAAGAGTGGCCTGCTAACAGGAAGCAGCCAATAGAGTACACAAGCAGTCTAGCAAATCTGCAAAGAGCAACAAGATTGTGGCAGCTGTTGCCCAGAAACAAGAGATCTGTTGTCAGAAGCAGTATTAATATCATAGGATGGGCTATAATAATGTTGTAAAACCTTCAATTACTGAATGCTTCCTATATGCTTATCTAATGTAATCTTCAAATTAAAGTTATTGAGCAGCTACTGCTATTACCCCATTTTAGACATGGAGAAATGGAGGCTCAGAAATGTTAGGTATACTACCTAAGGTCAAATTTCTAGTAAGTGTTGGAGCTAGGACTGGAATGTGGGCTGTGACTCCAGGGCCAGCATTCTTTCCCTGATATAATATGGTTTTATGGAGATGCCTGTGCTGGATAAATGTGCCTTAGGATTCCAATTTAGAGAGACATATGAACTAGTGTAAAATCAGGTCATAATGAGCTACCAAGAGAGAGACAACTGTGAAAATGACAACAATAATGTGTGAAATCTATCTCTACTAATAAAAGAGTAATATGCTAATTAGACTGGGAGACCTTCCAGGAGACCTTCCAGATGTTCTTCTGGACAAAGCCATGGTGGCAGGGCCGAGGTAGAGGCGGTTAGAGGCCAAGAGGGGAGGGCA
>NW_005364953.1:4469327-4470876 GCF_000412655.1 Myotis brandtii
GGGGGGCAGGGGGGGGGGGGGGGGGGGGGGGGGGGGGGGGGGGGGGGGGGGGGGGGGGGGGGGGGGGGGAGGGGGGCGGGGGGGGGGGGGCAGTTTGGGATGATCAGGCTGGTGGCGGGGCATTTGGGGGCAAGCAGGCCAGCAGCGGGGGGAGGGCAGTTGGGGGCAAGCAGGCCAGCAGGCAGAGTGGTTAGAGGCAATCAGGCAGGCAGGCAGGCAGGTGAGCGGTTAGGAGCCAGCCCGGATTATGAGAGGGATGTCCGACTGCTGGTTTAGGCCCGATCCTTGTAAACTGGCAGGACATTTTTCGAGGGGTCCAAAATTGGAGAGGGTGCAGGCCAGGCTGAGGAACACACCCTCCCCCATGCACGACTTTCGTGCACCGGGCCACTAGTATATATATAAAAAGCCAGTGACCGTAACAGCCATAACGACCATAACGACTGGTCACTATGATGCCCACTGTGGCCAGTGAACCTGCCCGAACAGGGGGTGGGCCAGCTGGCCAACCTCGTGGCCCCTCCCCCTGCCAGCCTGCCCCTGATCGCCCCTCCACCTCAATAGGGGGAGGGGCTGGCTGGCCAACATCCCACAGCCTCTCCCCACAGCTGGCCCCACCCTGATGGGCCCCCACTACCCTGATCGGCCTACAGCCTCTCCTCCACCTGGCCCCACCCCAGATCGACCCCCACCCTGATTAGGGGCAGCACCAGCTGGCCAACCACCCATGGCCACTCCTCCAGGCCGCTGGCCCCCGATAAGCACCCCCCACCCAATTCTGGGGCGGGGCCAGCTGGCCCACTGCCCACAGCTCATCCCCATGGCTGGCCCCACTCCCAATTGGCTCCCCAACCCCAATCAGGGGTGGGGCCCACCAGCCAATTGCCCAAGGCCCCTTCCCCCAGCCAGCTTGGCCCTGATCAGCCAGATCTGGATTGGCCAGCCGGCCAACCTCCCGCCATCTCCTCCTCCTGACAAGCCCAGCCCTGATCCACCCTGATTGGAGCCAGGCTGGCCGGATCCCACCCATGCGTGAATTTGTGCACTGGGCCTCTAGTAAATATATAAACAAGTGCTGATTATGTACAGCAAGCTGTAATAATCAATGACAGAGAAATATGCCTATATATAGTATATATATAACTATCTATACTAAGAATAGCCTAGGTGGTCGCCACACCCTCATGCATAACACCCTAATGTCATCACAAAATGGCCGTCACAAGATGGCCGCACGCACAGCTGAGGCGAAGCCCAGGGGAGGAGGTGAGTTGTGGCAGGGGAGGGCAGTTGGGGGTGATCAGGCCAGCAGGCAGAAGTGGTTAGGGTAAATCAGGCAGGTAGGCAGGTGAGCGGTTAGGGGCCAGCATCCCAGATTGTGTGAGGGATCTCCGACTGCTGGTTTAGGCCTGATCCCACAGTCAGACATCCCCCGAGAGGTCCCAGATTGGAGAGGGTGCAGGCCGGGCCTCTAGTATATATATAAGTAATCATATATATAAAACTAGTTATATGTGTGTGTGTGTGTGTGTGTGTGTGTATATATATA
>NW_005364953.1:4471012-4487577 GCF_000412655.1 Myotis brandtii
TTAAGGAAGAATCCCTGCAATAGAATATTTTAAAGTCAAGACTCTAAAAGAAATTAAGTAGAAATATAATCAGGGAGAATGGTCACTGAACAATGAAGTGTTAACCTGTAGGGGCAGATATACAGGAGAAAGTTTCATTAGGGATGAGAAGTTAGTTTCCTTGGCTGGAGAGAAAAATCATGTTAGAGAGTATCTAAAAATATAGTTGGTGAATTGGATCATAATGAGATGGGAAAGTGAGAGCCACAGAGGCCATAGACACTTGATAATAGAATCTTCCAAAACGTACTGGTAAGAAACTGCATGCTTTTGAAAAGAGAAATGACGTGGTCAAAATAGTTTTAAATAAGATGATTATTGTTTCAATGAGCAGCAGAGCTTTAGAAAAGGCAGAGGACAAGTAAACCAGCTACTTTTATTTTTCATAAAATTAAGTCTGAGGTTTTAATGTCCTTTAACTTTATCAGCTTATTTCCTATTGCAAAATATATCTTGATCACAAAATGATTCGATAAAGCTCAAAGGTTTTGAATGGCTGATTTTCATGGCAAATAGGTAGAAGTCTAACCATGTGAAAGGACTGTATTCTTTTAAAATATATACATATTTTTTTTATTGATTTCAGAAAGGAAGGGAGAAGGAGAGACAGAAACATCAATGATGAGAGAAAATAATTGATCAGCTGCCTCCTGCATACCACACACTAGGGATGGAACCTGCTACCTGGGAATGTACCCTGACTTGAAATTGAGCCATGACCTTCTGGTTCATACTCCATGCTCAACCACTGAGCAACACTGGCCAGGAAGTGTTCTTCCTATTATCATTCTATAGTTGATACATTTGCCCAATTTAACTATAATTTTTAAATTTTCATATAAGAGATTTTAAATAATTTTAGATATTTTTCTTTGGAAGTTATGTTATGGAATGACATTTACCTTTTATAAAATATAAAAGTGACTTCTAAGGAGGATAGAGTTTAAAGGATTAGATTAATGATGCTATGCTAAATAAAATAAGATTAAAATAAATTATATTGGTAGCCTGGAAATACAATTAACTTTTTCCTAAAGAAATCTGGTTACAATTATGATATTGTCTAGATTAATAGCTCTATTTAATTAAACAAAAGCCACTTATATTTCAATAGCAGATAAGGAGTAGTGTAATTCAGGTAGCCAATATAATAGCAAAGCAAAGTTTTCATTTGGAAACTGATGCTCTGTTGGAAAATACTTTTCTAAAGTCTTGGATGACTTCACCAGTGAAAAACTGGGTGAGTAAAACTCATGCAGTGCAGTGCCAATTACTTTTGGTTCTACAGATATCTTTTTTTATTCTTCTGTTTTATTACAGACTAGAGGCCTGATGCACGAAGATTCGTGCAAGAATGGGCCTTCCTTCCCCTGGCTGCCAGCACCGCCTTTGCTCCAGCCAGAGCCGCCTTTCTGCTTTCCCACGCTGCCCAGAGGCCCAGAGTGGCTGGGGCGGTGTGAAACCCCACCCGCTCAGCGCCTGCATATGCAAATTAACTCACCATCTTTGTTGGGTTAATTTGCATATTCACTCCTGATTGGCTGGTGGGCGGCATCACAATATGGTCAATTTGCATCTTTCTCTTTTATTAGTGTAGATGGAAAGTTTTTTCATCAACTGCTCATTTCATTTGTGCTTAGAAAGCATTCAGTTACCACGCTAAAGGAAAGGTAAGAGGCAACCCAGATGGTTCAATAGATATCTTGTCTTCCATTTATAAATTTAGAGAGGAATGAAATAATGAGTCAGCTTGATCTGATAGGCAATAAGGGCCGGGTAATGACTACATAGAAAAGTATACAGGGGTGGGTAACAAGCAGGTTTATAGTTGTGAGCATGCAAAACACGGAGTTTATTCTTATGTTATTTATTAATTATGTATTATTTTTCATATGAACAACTATACATCTACTTTTGTCCACCCCTATATATTATATCATTTATTTTGTAGGTTGCACGTAGAAAATAGAGATGGATATAAAAATACTACTCTTCCCTCAATTTTGCATTATATTTTCTTTTAATACAGGTGTTGATTTTTTTCAAAAATGTTCATTAGTTAAACTTTGCAGGACTTTGTTTTTAAGAATTTAATTTCAAAGAAACTCTTGCCTCTCTAACCATTCTTTCTCTTACTTTTCTCCTTATTCTTTATATTAAATGAAGTGCTGATTTTTTCATTCATTTATTCAACATATATCTACTGAACAGTTAAAACTTGCAAGAATTATGCTAAGTGTTGCAATTACAAATATGAATAAGACCCAAAGCTGTTTTCCAACATTATTTCCTTCTTCTCTCTTTCTTCCTTGGCAATATAGCTATGACCTTTCTCCCAAATTCCAGCCCTGTATTTCCAATTTCCTGACTGATAGCTTTCTAGATGTCTTGATACCACAAGTTATAAATATCCAAAACTGAAATTATCATCTACTCCATTATAGTTTTTACTCCATATTAGTCATTTAATTGATTTCTCCTTTTTCTTCATCCTCTTACCCATTTTATATTCAATTAGGTCTCCTCTGAAAATATAACTCATACTTAAAGCACATTCAAAAGCATTTATGGTGAAAAACAGACACATAGACCAGTAAAGTTGAATTGAGAGCCCAGAAATAAACCCACAGATAACAGGAAACTAATTTTTTACAAGGAGTAAATAATATACAATGGAAAAATGGTTTGGGGAAAACTGGACAGCCATATGCAAAGGAATGAAACTAGACAACTTTCTTACACCATACAAAAAATGCACTCAAATGGTTTAAAGATTTGCATGTAAAACCTGAAACAATAAAATACATAGAACAAAACATAGGCACTAAGCTTATGAAAATTGGTCTGAGGTGTTTTTATGACCTTGACTCCAAAGGCAAGGGAAACAAAAGAAAAAATATATGAATGGAATTACATCAAACTACAATGCTTCTGCCCAACAAAGAAGCAACAAAACAAATGGAAGAATATATAGGCAAATGATACTTCCAATATGGGGCTAATGTAAAAAAAATATAAAAAACTCATGCAACCTAACAACCAAAAATCAAACAATCCAATTATAAAATGGGCAGAGGCACTATGGAAAACAGTATGAGGGTTTTCAAAAAATTAAACATGGAACTGCCTTATGACCCAGCAATTCCACTTCTGGGAATAATCTAGTATCTGAAGAAACCCAAAACACCCATTTGAAAGAATATATGCACCTCTATGTTCATTGCAGCTTTATTTACAATAGTGAAGCTATAGAAGCAACACAAGTGTCCATTAGTAGAGGAGTGGATAAAAAAGTGCTGGTACATATATATTATGGATTATTACTTGGCCATAAAAAGAATGAAATCTTACCATTGGTGATAGCATTGGGAATCTAAAGAACAAAATAAATGAATAAATATAATTGAAAAAGACACATAAACACAGAGAGTGCACTGGTGCTTGCCATAAGGAAGATTTGAGTGACTGGGTGAAAGAGGTGAGAGATTAAGAAGTACAAATTATAATGCTTTCAATAAAGAATTATTTATAAAAAAGAAGTTCAAATTGGTTGTTACATAATAGTCATGAGCCTATCTATACTAATAAAAGGGTAGTATGCTAATTAGACTGGGTCAACCGGCCATCTTCTGGACGTCCGACTTCCTTCTGGACAAAGCCATGGTGGTGGGGGCCAAGGCAGAGGCAGTTAAGGGCAATCAGGCCAGCAGGGGAGGGCAGTTGGGGGCAACCAGGCTGGCAGGGGAGGTCAGTTGGGGTGAGATCAGGTCGGCAGGGGAGGGCAGTTAGGGGCAATCAGGCAGGCAGGCAGAGGCAGTTAGGGGTGATAAGGCAGGCAGGCAGAGAGGTTACGGGTGATCAGGCAGGCAGACAGAGGGCTTAGGGGCAATCAGGCAGGCAGAAGCAGTTAGGGGTGATTAGGCAGGCAGGCAGGTGAGCGGTTAGAAGCCAGCAGTCTCAGATTGCAAAAGGGATGTCTCCAATTGGAGAGGGTGCAGGCTGGGCTGAGGGAACACCCTCCCCCCCCCGTGCACAAATTTTGTGCACCAGGCCACTAGTAGTCAATAATATTGCAACTACTATGTATGATGCTGATTGGGTACTGGATATACCAAGGAGGACACTTTGTGAAGTATATGATTGTCTAAACACTGTTCTGTATACCTGAAACCAATATAAAACATTTTAATACTGAAAATAAATAAAATAGCAAAAACAAAAATGGCGAGATGGAATAAACAGAAGCTTTTTCCAAGAAGACATACAGATGGCCAACAGACATATGAAAAGATGTTCAACATCACTAGTTACTAGGGAAATGCAAGTCAAAATTATAATGAGCTATCACCTCACACCTGTTAGAATGGCTATTATCAAAAAGACAAGAAATAACAACTGTTGGAGAGGATGTGGACAAAAGGGAACCCTCATATACTGCTGGTAGAAATGTAAATTGTCACATTCATACTGTATTCCAGTATGAATACAGTATGAATGTTCCTAAAAAATTTAAGAATAGAACTGCCATATGATCCAGCAATCCTTGTTCTGAGTATTGATCCAACGTATTTGAAAACACTTATTCATAAAGATATATGTACACCTATACTCATTACAGCATTTTTTTTTTACAACATCCAAGACATGGAAACAGCCTTAGTGCCCTTTGATGGATGACTGGAAAAAGATGTGGTGCTTATACATAATAGCGTAACACATAGCCATAAAAAAAAGATGAATAATCTTGCCATTTGCAACAACATCTATGGATCTTGAGAGTATTATGCTAAGTGAAATAAGTTAAACAGAAAAGGTAAAAAAAACACATTACACTTATATGTGGGATATAAAACATAAAGCAACAAACAAGACAAACAAAAGCAAGATCATAGATACAGACAACAGAATGTTGGTTACCAGAAGGGAAAGGGTGTGAGAAGGGCAAAGTGGGTAAAGGGAGTCAAATGTATGCTAGTAGAAGGTAACTAGACTTTGGATGGTGAGCACACAATAAAGTATACAGATGTCTAATTATAATGTTGTGAACCTGAAAAATTATATAATGTTATTAACCAATGTTACCCCAATAAATTTAATTTAAAAAATCATTAATGGGAACTTCCACTTCTGTCCATGATTTCCTCTGAAAGTTAACAATGACAAAACTAGAGAAAATATATGAAACAGATGTTTTCCTATATCGGAATGCCAAAACCACAGAATTGAAAGTCCTGCTTCAAGCAAAATGTAGAAAGAGGCAACCAATTGACCTTCCCACTTGAAACAACTAAAATTCTGGTAAAAGTATATGACACATTTCCTAGATATCACACATTAGCCAACACAGGACAGTGATTCCTGAGGGGGAGAAATAAATAAGGTGAGCCCTACAACTGTACCCAGCCTGCTTCCTGGAGAGAGGTTCCATGATGCAGTGCTGACAATCTCTCTGAGTTGAAGAGATGAGTGGAGAGATCAAGGAGATGAAAAAACGTAGAGTTCACAGGATAGAGTAATGAAGTGAAGGTTGCTTTAAGAGATCTGCAGATCTGCAGAGGAGTTTCATTAATCAGGGACTGCTTATGCAAGAACTAAGGAAGACTTCTTTTCAGAAATAATACAAGCCAGAAAGACAATGAAACCATATCTAAACTGTTCAAAGGAAAAACTGTCAACTTAGATTTCTAATACAGGAAAATATTCTTCAAAAACAAGGGTAAAATAAATACTTTTTTAGAAAGACAAAACTAGCAAGAATTCTACATTATAAGAAATGTTAAAGTTTTTTAGAGTGAAGAAAAATGATACTAAATGAAAATTTGATTCTACATAAAGAATAAAGAATGATAAGAATGTCAAATATGGGAGCAAATATAAATAACTTTATTTTTATAAAAATTTAAACACATTATTGACAATTTAAAGTAAAAATAATAGCACTATATCATGGGGCTTATAAACTATGTAGCAATGCATTTTTAAAATAATGATAACACAAAAGATGAGTAAATAAAAATATATTATTATAAAATCCTATAATTCTTAAATTATATGTGAAATGCTATATTATTTGAAGACAGGTTATGATAAATTAGAGATGCACATTACAACCCAAAAAACAAATACTTAAATGAAACAAAGTGAAATAGCTATTAAATAAAGAGTGGATATAAAATGGAATATTAAAAATAATAATTTTCTTCAATAAATGCAGGAAATTAGTAAGAAAATAAAATATGGAACAAATAGAAAAACATAGGAAAATGGTAGATTTAAAGCTAACAATATAAAAACTGTATGAAACAAAATTTCTAAACACTCAAATTACTAGTAAAAGGCAGAGATTATAAAATGTTAAAAAAGCAAGTTATAACTTTTTGCTATGTACAGAAAACTCACTTTATTTTACTTACTTGGTTTTTTTACAATATTGTTCAACTATAACCACCATCTAATTCCAGAACATTTTCATACCCCCAAATAGAAACCCCCAACTATCAGCAGTCATCATTATTCCCCTCTGCCTCACCCCCTCATATAATGTATGTCATTGTTGTCTGGTTTCGTTTACTGATTAGAGAAAACTCACTTTAAACATAAAGATTGAAGACTGGTTAGAAATAAAATGATAGAATGAGGCATACCATGCAAACCTTAATCATAATACATCTGGACCGGCTGTATAAATGTCATACATAGTAAACTTCAGGACAAATAAATATCACCAGAAGTTAAGAGGGACACTTTGTGAATACAGTGGTTCAATTCATTAAGAAAACCTTATAGTCCTAAATATGTATGCATTTAATAAAAGATATTCAAAATACATAATACAGAAAATGACTGAAAGAAAAAAAAAATAAATCCCCACTTAAGGTTAGATATTTTCACACTTCTTTCTAGGCAATAAGAAAAATAAATTAGTAAGGATATAGGAGACATAAGAACACTGTAAAAACAACTTGACCTTTTCATATATCTGTTGGTCATTTGTGATAGACCATGTTCAAGGCCATATGGCAAGTCTCAATAAATTTAAGCAAATTGAAACCATGTTGTGTATGTCCTGTGAACCTGAATAAAATAAATTAAAAAACCAATAGCTAAAAGATAGCTGAAATATGCCCAATATTTAGTAATTAATCAATACCCTTGGCTCAAATAAGAAATCACAGAGAAATAAGAAAATATTTTGAAATGAATAATAATGAAAAAAGATATCAGACAAATGAGATACAGCTTATGTAGTTTTTAGAGGAAATTATATGGCATAAATGCTTATAATTAAAAAGAAGAAAGTCTGAGATAAGTGATTTAAAATGCTTCCTTATGAATACACAAAATAAAAAAGCAAAATAAACCTAAAATAGAAGGAAAGAATCATGATAAGAAAACCATGAGAGAGTAAATGAATAAACAATAGAGGAAACCAAAAGCTGGTTTTTACCAAAAAAAAAAAAAAATCAAAGGTCAATAAAACTGACAAGCATTTAGATTGAATAGATTTAGAAATAAAGAGAGGAAACATACATTACCAATATCAGGAATGCAAAGGAGAAAATCACTAGAAATCCAACATATTTTTAAAAAATAAGGAAATATTATGACTAAACATAATATTTATACCGATACATTTGATAACTTTGATGAAATAGATAAATTCTTTGAAAGGTAAAAACTTCTAAAACTGACCAAAGAATACATAGAAAATACAAATATATCCATTAAAGAAATGGAATTTGTAGTGAAATACCCTCTTCCAATGAAAACTATGCCAGGATAGTAGTCTCAATGGTGAATTGAATATCAAAGAAGAAATAAAATCAAACCTTTACAAACTCTTTCAGAAATATGAGGAAAGAATGCATCCCAGCTATTTTCATGAGGGCAGAACTGACCTTACCAAACATTTAAAAATCATAAACACATTTAAAAAAAGGAAAAGTATGTACAAATATTACTCATGAATGTAGACAGAAAAATCCTTCACAAAATATTAGCAAATCAAATATACATTGTATAAAGAGTATAATACCTTGTGACTAAGTGTACATCTGAAGAATGCATGCCTGATTTTACATTTAAAATTAATCAATGTACTTCATCTTATTAACAGAATGAAGAAAAAAACACATGACCATTTCAATAAATGCAGAAAGGACATTAGATAAAATTCAATATCCACTCAGACATTCAGCATAGAAACTCTAACACAATTAGGAGTAGCAGGAAAATTCCTGAACTTAAGAAATGACATCCACAAAAATCCCACAGTTAACATTGTATTTAATACAAGGACTGAATTATTTTCCCTAAAAATTGGAAACCATCAACAATGTCAGCTCCCATCACTTCTATTCATCCTAATACTGGAAGATGTACATGTGCATTAAAGCAAGAAAAAGAAATAAAAACATGGAAATTGCAGTGAGTTATATTAAACTATATTTGGTTTTCCATAAAAACGCCAAGGAGAATGTGGTAAGCAGGATTTGGTCACTTGTGATCTTTGTTCCTTCATGTTATGCCTGTGTATGTTATGTTTCATGGCAAAAGGACTTTGCAGATGGAATTAAAGTTATAGAACATAAATAGGGACATCATCCTAGATCAGTGATGGCGAACCTATGACACGCGTGTCAGAGGTGACACGCGAACTCATTTTTTTGGTTGATTTTTCTTTGTTAAATGGCATTTAAATATATAAAATAAATATCAAAAATATAAATCTTTGTTTTACTATGGTTGCAAATATCAAAAAATTTCTATATGTGACACGGCACCAGAGTTAAGTTAGGGTTTTTCAAAATGCTGACACGCCGAGCTCAAAAGGTTCGCCATCACTGTCCTAGAGCCACATGGACCAATGTAAACATATGGGTTCTTAAAAACAGAAGAAGATAGAAGTGGCAGTCAGATGTGACAGAAGAGGAGGCAGTAAACATTTAAAGTGTGAGTGGTACTTGACCAACTGCTGTTGGCATTGGCAATAGAAGAAGGGGGATACAGCATGGGGGTGGCCTCTAGAAGTTGGTAATAACCCTCAGCTGATACCTAGCAAGGAAATTGGATTGCATTCTTACAACCACAATCAACTGAGTTCTGTCAATAATCTGAATGAGTAAGAAAATGGGTTCTCCCTTAGAGCCACCAGAAAAAGAGTCCAACCCCTCGATTTTACCTCAGGGAAACCCATGTCATACTTCTAAACTATAGACAGATAATAAGTTTGTGTTGTTTCAAGCTCCTAAGTTATGTGTGAATTTATTACAGCAGCAATGGAAAACTAATACAGGAAAAAATAGTATTTTCAAAAATGGTGCTGGAACAACTGGATATCCTTATGTAAAAATATAAACCTCAACTTTTACCTCATGCCATAAATAAAATTAACACAAAGTTAATAAAAAATCTACAGATAAAACTATAATACTTATGGTAAAACATAATATCAGAAAATATTATACTTCCCTAAACTAGAAGTAGCCAAAAATTTCTTATATAGGACATGAAAGGCCAAAATTATAAAAGAAAAAAAAAAGATAAATTGAACTCCATTAAAATAAAAAAAAAAACCCACTGCTCTTTGAAACACACTGTTAGTAAGATGAAAAAAACAAAATGTATATGGGGAGAAAATATTTGTAGAACATGTATCTAACCAATAACTCATATCTAGCCCATATAAAAACTTCTACAAACCAATAATGAAAAGATAAATAACCTAATATAAGTGGCAAAAATATAAATATCTCATAAGTGAAGATATAAAAATTATTAATAAACACACAGATGTTCAACATTATTAGTCACAAGGGAAATAAAAATTAAGACCCTAATGAGATACCCCTATACATCCATTAAAATAGCTAAAATTAACAAGACTGCCAATACCAAGAGTTTGCAAAGTTTTGGAGCAAACTAGGTCTCTCATATACTGCTTGCCTAAATCTAACACTGCATACATACTCTGGAAATCATCTTGGCAGTTTCTTAGGAATTTAACATACATTTGCTATATAACCCAGTCTCCACACCTAGGTATTTACCCATGAGAAATAAAAATATATGTTCATGCAAAGACTTGTACACAGGTAGCCATAGAAACTTTATAGGAGACAACATCTGGAAAATATCGAAATGCCCCTCAAAAGGAAAATGGATACTAAAATTTGATATATCTATACAGTAGAGTGCTATTTAATAATAAAATGGATCATTTACTGATTCACATGACATTTTGCATTAATCTTAAATATATGACATTGAGTGAATGAGAACAGTCCGAAAAGTATACATATGGTATTATTTTGTTAATATTTCTAGAATATCCAAAATAATTTTTAGTGACAGAAAGATTAGAGGTTGACTCTGGTAGAAGGAATTAAAATTTAAGTACACAGGGGCTTGAGGAGACTTTAGGGTGTTGGGGATGTTTTTGTCCATGCAGTGGTGGTTACATGTTTTATGCATTTTCAAAACTCCTCACATTGTAGTTTTAAAATGGGTTTATTTTATGCATAAATAATGACTCCATAAAGGAGATTTAAAATATGATTTGCATGGGAAAACACACAAACAGCAATAACGATGACAGGTTATGATAAATTAGAGATGGCTTTCTACTCACTCCCCAATTTGGCACAAACCCACATTTCCACACTTCTCTCTTGCCACTGACTTGCATACACCAAAAGTGACTTCAAGTTTTTCAGGAAAAAATAATTATTTGTTATCCTGATATTTTCTATCATCTTTTCTTATTTTTCACTCTTTTTCTTTTCTTGGCATCTGATACCCTTTCTCTTAACTCCATTTGTACTTCCACAAGTTGCATGATGCACTTAAATGTCAACCTCTTTATGACACTTTTCTTGAATCCTCCTCTTTTATATGTACTTCTCTTGATCTGCCCCAAACTTTTCATTTTGTATTATTTGATTATATAAATCTTATTACATCTAAGATACATATTTTGCTATCCATCACAGTACTCTGTTCGTTTTATTGCATTTAATAGTCCCTATATAAACAATGAATGCATGAGAAAATGAATGAATGAATAATATGGATATAAAAGTGTAAGAGGCAAAAAATAGGGACAAAACTGTTTACTGGGTCAACGAGAATTTGTAGTTAAATAGAATTTTCTCCTATTGTTACAATTCGCAAGATGTAGCTAAAAATTTCAGTCGTGCATCCATGAAATTCAAGTACAAACTGATAATTGTCACAGCCCAAAAGAACACCTTGCAAATGAGCAAATCCCCTAGATAATATTGTGTTACACTGAGAACTTTCAGCCTTGGAAAATTAATTGGTCTTTTAAACATCCAAACTTTTTCATCAATTTCATGTTGAAATGGGGACCATTGCATGATGCCATCACATATTGTTACATTTTGGTCATTCTCTACTTTTCAGAATTAAATATATTCTATTACAGTGCCTTCCCTCTTTTCTCTCAACCCCATCTCCTTTACAAATTTGTTATGTTTGGAAGGTCTTTGACATTCTCAATAAGTCTTTCTGCAAAGCTGAATTTTGAAACTATTTTATTGTTGCCATTGATAAAGTATCTTCCCTATCTAAAGAAAATGGGTTTCCATTTTTTTCTCTTTGCTATTGAGAATAATTTATGAAGTACAAATTCATTCATAAACTGAAATACCATACCCTAGGGAAAATAAGCTGGCATTTATTCCATTGTTAGTGATTTACATTATAAAATGGTCTCTACCAAATTTACATGGTGAATTTAATTCACATTTATAGAAAGTCATTAACCACATAATGTCATCCCAGATGATGAAAAATGGGAAAGGCAAACTTCTATTTGTCTTCCAGAACAAAAACCTTAGAGTACTTTGGAATCATGTGTCTATTTCACATGGTTGAATTTAAAATTATATCACCACAACTGGGTATTTATTCAGAGGAACAACATTCTTCCTTCTGTATTTCCATATAACTTGAGATATGTTTCCACAGAAAATAACAATATCACAAAATTGAGGTTGGTTTTTAATCTGTATTTATTATACCAATCAGAAAAAGTACAGCCTGGATTCCTTCTTTAGATTTTCAAATGTTTATGTGTTAAGTTTCTGGTCATCCTGTCCTTGAATTTCCCACTGAATACAACCTCATGATGCCTTAAGTATTGTAGGAGGGCAGGCATACCTTTACACTTCATCCAGAAGTAATTCACAATAATCTAAAATAGCTAGTGCAACTCTCACTGTGATTACAAAAAAATTTAGAGAAAACCTGTAACAAAAGCAGGGGCCAGCTAACAAACTGATACAATTATCAGCATGACCAGCCAAGGGGAAAACCACATTTTAATAAAAGAGGCCTTTGATTTTTCCACCGACCTTCTTTTCTATGCCCTTGTTCAAGGTTACTCTGCAGATTAAAATCCTTCTTCAGTTTGTCATTGCCTAAAGGAAGATTTTCTTGGGGCAATTCAGTTTATACCTGTAGCCCTAGCATTATCATTAGTAGTTCAACCATTCACTCTCAAAAGTGTTCTAGTTTAGATGATATATTATACAGTCAGCCTATACATAGGATAGAACCACTAACACAATTCATGAATTTCTTTACAGTTTGGCTCCAGGCTGTACTTCTTATTCCGTCTCTTCTATTTGTATCTTCCCTCCATACACACAAAGCTATTTACTCTACCCTGAAAACCCAATGCATTGCTAGATCTTTATATTCTTGCCCAAATAGTTCTTCCTGCCTGAATTGTACTTCCTCTGTTGTTGTTTTTTCAAATAATGATTTCTATTCATTCTTTTTATTCTCTTTTTATTAAAATTAAATTTATTGTGGTGACATTGGTTAATAGGATCATATAGTGGTACAAATATCAGGTCCTCTGGGATGACTTACCTAATTACCCTCGGCTAAGAATGAAATCGCAGTTTCAACTTGTCTTATTACAAATGAATTGTTAAACCATATTTCAGTTCAGTGAGAAAGTGCCTGGAGCATTAGCAAAGCAGTTCTGCCACAGGCAAGGGAGTGGATGTGATAAGTGAGTCAGCTACCTTATATATTCTTGCCCTAAACAGTGTTTGATGCCCCTTGCTCTGTGGTTTCGGGCATTTAATTTATATCCTTTATATGATTGTGTGAGACAGAATGTTGTGGCTGGCTTCTTTTATTTAGCATAATCTTTCCAAGATTCAAATATATTGTATTATGCTTTATACTTTATTCCTATTTATTGTTGAATACTATGCTATTGTGTGGCTATAACATAATTAGTTTATCCATTTTTCAGTTGATGGACATTTGGGTTGTTTTTACCTTATGGCTATTGTGAATATTGTTGCTATAAACATTCTTGAACAAATATTGTGTGGATCCAAAGTTTGATTATAAAACTGTGAACCAATAAGAGCAGCACTGTCTAATGTGATTTTCTGCAATGATGGAAATAGTGTGTAGCAGCCATGTCCAAAGTGGTAGCTGCTCACATTACTAGTGATGTGACTAGTAAGCACTTGAAAGATGGGTAGTGTGACTGAGAAACTGTGATGTTTTAATTTGATTTCACTTAAATTAATTTTTATTTTATTAGCCACATGTTAGTGGTTATCATAATGGGCAGCACAGAAGAGAATCTGGATTTAGGAAGGTAAATATTGACAGTAAAATTTGGATTGGTAAAGAATGAGGCTGTACACTGGAAGACAAGATAGGAAATTATTTAAAATTTTTACTTTGAGAAGTTGAGGGTTAGAACTAGGCTGGTAATAGTGGTGATAACCAGAGGAGAGAGCTCCCAGAGACATCTTAGACTAGACTAGACATAACTAGGTTGATGTTTTAGGGTTAATTAAGTGAGAGGGGGAATTAAACCCTGCTATATGTCTGTGCCTCGCCTTGATTTGTGTACATACATTTAAGCTTGTTTATTAATTTTTAGCAACATATAGGAGTTCCTTCTAAATTCTGCCAATATTCAATTAATTAAAACCTGAAACTCATTGACAGAAACTGTACTCACTACAGATTTGAACACATTAACAGTTAGCATTACAATTTTAATGACTGCCATTCTTATATTTTTATTTAATTAGAATATTCAATATTAATTTCTACATAAAAAGTACACTTACCATACAGTGCTTGTGCTATTATTATATTGAATAAGTAACCAAGGAAAAACCTGTGACTTTAACTTTAGCAGGTGAATTTGTAATCTATAAACATCTTCCTATCACTAGTGTCCTAAGATGGACATTCTTCTATTATATATTTGCAAAGCATAGCAGAAACTTGGGTAGCAATTACATAGTAACTACTGTAAATATAGTATTTAATTCACAATACATATTTTTTAGGTTCTATCATTCTGTTATTTAATTGTTAATTAGAAGAGAATTAGGAAACAGTGCATATTTGTTTTGATAGTAGCAGCTCTGATAATGAGTAAAAGTGTAGTCAACAAGACACATTTTAGGAAAAAGCAATGAAATACACAATTATCTCTTCCCTCATCTCAACCACGTTTTCTTCAGATTGTCCTTCAGCTGTGAAATATATTTATAGTACAGAGAAAAAAACTGATGTAGATGTAAAGCATGTATTTCCTTTATATTTGTTGAATGACTATGACATAAAAGTTCTTTGAGTGAGTTTTCAGAAGAGTGACATATATCATTTCATTAATTCAAACATTTAATCCTTGTTTTGCTTCTTAATTAGCTATATGGCATGAACAAACACATTCACTCTGGTTTAAATTTCATCATCTATAAAACCATCTGGGTGCTAGTAAGCAATAATATTCAAATTAAAAAAATAACGTCATATTTTATCAAACAGGTGGGCAAAAATTAAGATAAGAAAAAACATCAAGTGTTGGTGAGCATGTGAGGCGAAAGGAAATTTTATATATTTCCTGTGAGAGGAAAAATGGACATAGCCAATGTTTGTTTTCTATTGCTGCCTAACAAATAAGCAAAAACTGAGCAGCTTAAAATAATTCAAATTTATTACCTCACACAGGAGTAGGTTAGCAGTCTAGGAACATTGTAACTAGGTCATCTGCTTAGAGTCTTACAAGAATGAAATCAAGATTGTGGCTTTCTCTGTTCTCAGATGGAAATTCTGGGAAGAATCTGTTTCCAAGCTTGTTCATGTTGTTGGCAAAATTCAGGTCCTTGTGGTTGTACAACTGAGGTTCCCATTTTTAAAAAATAGGTTTTTATTGATTTCAGATAGAGGAAGGGGGAGGGAGAGATAGAAACATCAATGGTGTGAGAGAATCATCAATTGACTGCCTCCTGCATGCCCCTTACTGGGGTGAGACCCTGCAACCCAGGCATGTGTCCTGACTGAGAATCAAATTGTGACCTCCTGGTTCATGGGTTGACATTCAACCACTGATCAACACTGGCCAATTGAGGTTCCCATTTTCTTGCTGGTTCTTGGCTGGGAGTAACTATCCTCTCCATCTTTGAAGTCAGCTACAAAGAATCTCTCTTGCGTCAAAAACCTCTCATGCCTCCATTTTTTCTCTTCAGTTAGAGCCCAGTCCCTTCTTGGAATTCACCTGATTAAGTCAGGCCAACCCCAGATAATCTCCCTATTTTAAAATCAACTGGTTTGGTATTTTAATTATATCTGCAAAATCCCTTAATGGCAGCATCTGGATTATTGCTTGCATTGCTGGGAGAATGTGAATGTACTAGTATATCTGGAGCCAGGATCTTCGAGGTCATAATTCCTCATCACAGAATGCTTAGAGTTCTGTTTTGGCGGCATAACGCAAATTAAAAATGCACACACTGGCCCAGTCCACATGGCTCAGTGGTTGAGCATTGACCTATGAACCAGGAGGTCACAGTTAGATTCCAGGTAGAGCACATGCCCAGGTCTCGATCCCCAGTGTGGGGTGTGCACTTGGCAGCTGATCGATGATTCTCACTCATAATTGATGTTTCAATCTCTCCTTCTCTCTTCCTCTCTGAAATCAACAAAAATATATATTTTTAAAAATGTACACACTCTATGAAACAGCAAGTCTACTTCTATATTTTAAAAAAACCAGAACAGTTATCACATGTGTGCATCACAAAACATTTTTAAATGAAGTGTATTGCAACATAGCTTGAAATACAAAATAATTTGGTAAGAACCCAATTATCCATTGATATCATAAACATATTGTGGCATCCTATCTAATAAAAGAGAAACATGGTAATTAGCCATACCTATGCTACCCTTCCCATTGGCTAATCAGGGCGATAGGCAAATTAACTGCCAGCCAAGATGGCGGCCGGCAGCCAGGCAGCTTGAAGCGAACATGAGGCTTGCTTGCTCCAATGACGGAGGAAGCCAACGTTCCCCGCCTGCCGCTGCCGGCCTCTGAGCTTGAAGTTTGAAACATTGTTACAAATATAGAAGCTAAACAAAACCCCAGAAACCTGCTTTCAGCCAGCCAGGATCTCAGAGCTGGAGTTGAAACAGTGTTTCGATTATAGAACCCAAACAAACCAGATACC
>NW_005364953.1:4488562-4493247 GCF_000412655.1 Myotis brandtii
GGTGCCCCAACCCCCCAATCGGCCCTACCCTGAGCGTGACTGAGGGTGGCATCGCAACCTCCCGATCCGCCCTGCTCTGTGCATGACAGGGGGCGGCGCCCCAACTCCCCAATCAGCCCTGCTCTGAGCCTGACCAGGGGCTGCACTTAGGGATTGAGCCTGCCCTCTGCCACCGGGAGCAGGCCTAAGCCAGCAGGTCGTTATCTCTCGAGGGGTCCCAGACTGCGAGAGGGCACAGGGCGGGCTGAGGTGACCCCCCCCTCCTCCCCAAGTGCACAAATTTTTGTGCACCGGTCCTCTAGTCTATATATATAAAAGCCTAAACAACTGAATGACCAGTTGTCATGATGTGTACTGACCATCAGGGGTCAGATGCTCAACACAGGAGCTACCCCCTGGTGGTCCGTGTGCTCCCACAGCGGGAATGTTGCTCAGCTGACTGACCCAGCCCAGTGGCCCACCAGCCAGGCAGCAGCCACTCACTCCCTCAGTAGTCCTGCAGGTCCAATCTCTGGAGAACGGGCCAGGCATCAAACAATCCTGACAGTGCTGCTGGCCTCCTGGAAGCCGGCCTCCGGCACTGTGTCCGCTTCCCCTCCCTAGACGCTCCACAAGGAAGAAACGATACAAAAGCAGCCGCCAGGTGGCTTCTAACAACCAGCTTGAATGTCAGTAGGAAGGGGATCCCAAGCTGTAAGGGTGTCCCACTCCCTGCCCGGAGGGCCGATCGTGTCCCGGCCCTACCCCTAACCTCCTTGGGGCCCCACTGTGCATGAATTTGTGCACCGGGCCTCTAGTATTACTATAATAGATGATACACAGTAGTTAGAATAAACTAAACAGATACATACACACATATTAGAAGGTCTCAAGCACTTAATGTTGAGTGAAAAAAGAGGAAACTGCTAAATAAATTCAGTATATAACATATAAATAATGTAAGGCACACAAAATTACTAAAAAATCATTCTGTATAGTACTAATGATGAAAATATGCATATATATGGACTGACTCTAGATATAGCTCTACATCTTATTACCACTTATGACCTTGGACAAATATTTACTCCTCTGTAGAATGGTCATCTGTATAATGTAGGTTGCTATAAGGGTGTAATGAGCAAATCTTTGGAAAGTGTTAATAACTGTCTGGCACATACTAAGTACTTAAGTATTTGTCAAATAAACATAAATACATAACAGTATAAAACTTGAACTGGACATATATTTCCTGAAATGTTATAGTGAGTCTTTACCTCTGGGTAGGCAAGAAGGGATTTTTTTAATGTTGTTTTTCTATTACAGTTTACATTCAATATTATTTTGTTATAGTTTCAGGCATACAGCATAGTGGTTATACAATCATATACTTTACAAAGTGTTCCCCCTGATATTTCAAGTACCCACCTGGCACCATAGCATATGTACTTATTAAAATATTATTGACTATATCTCCTATGCTGTACTTTACATCCTCATAACTATTTTGTAACTATCAATCTGTACTTCTTAATCTCTTCACCTTTTTCACCCAGACCCACACCTTCCACCCCTCTGGCAACCATAAGTTTGTTCTGAGAAGGGAATTTGTAACTCCTGCTTCATCCATTAATTTATTTCAGTTCATTCTAGATGGTAGAGACATGAGGTTACTTTTTTACATTATATCTGCATTGTTATTTTAAAATTGAAAGTCAAGATCCACATTTAAAATTACCACTATAAAAAAAATTGATCCTTAAAAATGAGATTATACTATATGAGCTTTAATAGTCTTTATAGATCTACACAATTTTATCATTCATTAATCCTACTCTAGGCCATATATTATGTAGGTGCATGTTAATAATAGGAGGTGAGCAAATTATTATATGTATTTACCAATTATTTTTCTCTATATGAAGTGACCTTAGGAGAAGCTTAATGGATAGTACAGATTCCGAAAGCAAGTTACTTTCCCCACCTGATTTCCCATAAGCACTGCTTAATGCAGAGTATACACTTTGTACCTTGATGTTTGGCATTTACAAAGCCAGAACTAATTGCTGTTATCTGAACAGCACTCCAAATACTGACGTAAAATGAAGGCTTGATTATTACATAGCTTCCAAGTTTAGAGATTTTTTCTTGAAGTTTGAGATTTTTAAAATGTTTATTCTTAAAGAAAGGTAGTGCCATTAATCAATATTCAGCCCAGCAAATTGGAAAAAATACAACAACAATAACAGATGCTGTGGGTAACTGCAGTGCTCTGCCATTAGTTTGACTTGTGTTTTTCATTTTGAGACTGGGTGAGTCACCCACTGAGAGTTATAAAGTAAAACAAAGAAGATTCAAGATTTTAATAAGATGTTACCTTGAGCTCCTTACATTGAAGATAGTTTATCTCTGTCTGGATGCAGGTGTTTATATATGTGAACACTCACACAAAGATAGAGACCCCAATAAACAGGTATAATAATAAAATCCCTTTTCAGGTGAAGATGAAATACTAGCTACTACTTATATAGCTGTGACACAAGGATCTCTATTCTATTGAGATCTTGAAGGTCAAATATATGTCTCTATCTAACGTGCCTTCTCAGCAGAAGGTTATGATCCTGTTATGGTGTCTCTGCTCTTTTGCTTATGGAAATTGCCTTTTACAAATAGATTAATTTAATTTGTGATCTCAGTATTTTATCTTATTCTATAGAGAATATTTGTTTGGTTTTCCAGAGCAATATTATTATATTCTCAGGTTACCAAATTCAAAGCACCTAGATGAGTTAAGTGAGGGGGGATTATTACTGTTATTCTATTGGTGATTTTGTCCACATTAGTCTAAATCACTGATTTGAATGATTCTTTCTCAATGAATTGACTCATCTATTTATAGCTATATCAACCAGCTATCTACACTAATAAAAGACAAAGATGCTAATTGACCACACCTTCGCTATGCCAAAGCCACGCCCACCAGCCAATCAGAGCGACTATATGCAAATTAACCCAACCAAGATGGCGGCCGGCAGCCACGGAGGTGGAGCAAGCAGGAGGTTACCCCGGTGATGGAGGAAGCCAAGATTCCCGCCTGCCCTGGCCGGCTGTGGCCTCCGCAAAAGACAACAAAGTTTCAATTATAGAAGCTAAATAAATCCCAGATACCTGCTTCCAGCCAGCCTCCACTGGGAGCTTGGGTGGCTGGGGGCTATGGCCAGCCTGAAAACAGCCATCAGCCCCTCACCATGCTGGCCAGGCACCCCAGCGGCGACCCCCACCCTGAAGGGGCTGTGGCCAGCCTGCAAACAGCCATCAGCCCCTCACCCAGACTGGCTAGACACCCCAGCAGGACCCCCCACCCTGAAGGGGCTGTGGCCAGCCTGAAAACGGCCCTCAGCCCCTCACCCAGGCTGGCTAGGCACCCCAGCGGGACCCCCACCCTGATCCTGGACACCCTTCAGGGCAAACCAGCTGGTCCCCACCCATGCACCAGGCCTCTATCCTATATAAAATAAGGGTAATATGCAAATTGACCCTAACGTCAGAGCGACTGGGAATCACTGGTCACTATGACACACACTGACCACCAGGGGGCAGACACTCAATGCAGGAGCTGCCCACTGGTGGTCAGTGTGCTCCCACAGGGGGAGCTCTGCTCAGCCACAAGCCAGGCTGATGGCTGCCAGTACAGCAGTGATGGTGGGAGCCTCTCCCACCTCCTCAGCAGCTCTAAGGATGTCTGACTGCAGCAAGGCCTGCTCCCCGTTGGCAAGTGGACATCCCCCGAGGGCTCCCGGGCTGCTAGAGGGATGTCTGACTGCCAGCTTAAGCCCAATCCCCCAGGGAGCAGTCCAAAGCCAGCAGGTAGTCATTACCTGAGGGGTCCCAGACTGTGAGAGGGCACAGGCCAGGCTGAGGGACCCTCCTGAGTGCACAAATTTTTGTGCACTGGGCCTCTAGTTATGATATATGTCAATATTATGGCTAAGTATTAAATAAAACCTAGTGAAAAGCAAGATAAATGAGCAAATTTAGTTATTACATCTGGTTTTGCTTTATATTTCCAATGCTAAATATTTATGATATTTAGTTGAAGACTCATGCATTGATTATCACCCTTTGTAAGTGAGATTGCCTAGATTTCAGAAGTGTTCTTTATAACAATAGGGAGGATATGTGCAATATGTTCCCATGTATTAATAGTGCTCAAGTCATACTATTGAGAATAAAAGAAGACTTCATGAATTGTTTCTTCCTTCTCAGTAGCTATAGACTCAATATACCTTTTTAAAGTTCTGAGTGATTATTTTTCTCCTTTCTCCCTATAAATAATACAGCAAAGCCTCATTTTTGTCAGAGGTTAGATTGATATAATGTAGGTCTGGCCTTATAAGAGATGGGAATGAGTTTGTGTTATAGCAATGATTGAGAATACACCTTGGAGCTAAAACTCGCCTCCCCCTATACTTATAGTTGTGAATGTGGAACTAGAGAAGATTATTGGACAGTTAGGTGTCCAAAAAAAACTAAAACTATGTTCACATAATCAGCAGAAATGTTTTGAGAAAAAAAAATGAGTATGCAAATAATTGGAAGTCAACAGTGTTACTGGTTCTTCAAATTAGCTTCTGGCTATGAATTTTATATATAACTAGAGGCCCGGTGCACAAAAATTTGTGCACTCGTGGGGGAAGGGGAGAGAT
>NW_005364953.1:4494466-4504147 GCF_000412655.1 Myotis brandtii
TTGCAACTGAGAGGCCGGCAAGTGAGGCGGTGAACGTTGGAGTCTGCAGCAAGCAAGCCTCCCTGCTCGCTTCAGTGCCTGGCTGCCGGCCGCCATCTTGGCTGACAGTTAATTTGCATATACTCACTGATTAGCCAATGAAAAGGGTAGCGGTCGTACGCTAATTACCATGTTTCTCTTTTATTAGTGTAGATAATTATTACTATATATTACTATACCATTATACACACACATGTATCAGGAAAGGTTAAAGAACAACATGGCCCTAACTGGTTTGGCTCAGTGGATAGAGCGTCGGCCTGCGGACTGAAGGGTCCCAGGTTTGATTCCGGTCAAGGGCATGTACCTTGGTTGCAGGCACATCCCCAGTAGGGAGTGTGCAGGAGGCAGCTGATCAATGTTTCTCTCTCATCGATGTTTCTAACTCTCTATCCCTCTCCATCTCCCTTCCTCTCTGTAAAAAGCAAATAATATATATATTTTTAAAAAGAACAACATGAATTCTTGACATTGGTAAGGTTCTGGGTCATATCTTCTTCTTGTTCTGCATGTGAATCAGTAACATTTAGGTCGTGATTCTGCAGACACCGTGAGGTAGTGCTTATGTAATTCTCACACCATTTGTCCAACACTGAGCGGTTGTAGGAGATGAGAAGAAGGAAATAGAAAACCACAATCCTTTCAGGTGTTTGTGAGACAAAGGGTTTCATGCTTAGTTTTGAGACACACTGAATTCTTTATCCCTTCTTGGAGATAATGCAATTGGTTACTATTGCAATTGTTCTGGCAAAAGGCCTTCATAGACTTCCATATTACATAGAAATGAATTTCTCTCACCTTTAGCTTATTTTAGCTTCTTGCTGCATGGAGCACTATCAGTCATTGCCTTTTTCTCCTCACCACTCCAACTAGGCCTTTAAAATATATCTTCATTGTTTTTTTTTCCCCTTCTGTTTGCTAAATAAGTGTATGATAATATAGACTGTTCAAACATTACATAAAATTTAAAATATGGAGAGTCCTCTATTGTACTATCTCTTAAAGACACACAGTTAATCCTTTTGTATATATTCTTATATATACAATATGCTTCTTCCTCTCATCTTTCTCCTTCTATTGTTAAACAAAAAATAGAATTACAATATGTCTCTATATTGCAATTTGCTTATTTCACCTAACATGATCAAGGTGAAATATTGATCCATATTGGTACGTGAAGAACCAGCTCCAAAATTTTAAAATTAGTATTCCATTATTTGGATAAGGGCCATGCACCTCCATGGACAGTCCTCCAACTATGCTTGCCACTTTAGAAATCAATTCCTGCTCTTGATGTATATCAAAGTATAGCTTGGGAACTTTGCGGGGGATTCTCTATGTAGACTGGCTCCCATCAAAATGGCAGCATTCTTTTAGTTGTATCTTAGGCTTGTGGTGACTCTGCTCAACTTTATTTATTAAAGTGATCCTATCTATTTTCTTTTTTTCTTATGTCTCTTTAGTAAAACACAGCACTATTAATTGCCTATTACATCCTATGGAGAACTTCAATGTTCAGTCATAGCATTAAGATCTCTTGGTTTTAGTTCCACAAGCTCTCTTTGAATGACCTATAAATACTATTTTCTGTTTTTGAGAACATTATCAAAGTATCTGATCTGATAATGGACTCTTTCTTATTTATAACATGGAGTTATTCAATGTAAATATTCTTTACTGTCACTTCTATAAGATCCTTAGAAGGAGGTGTCTATCATTTTTAACCAGAAGCTCTACTGATTTTTAAAACTGGTTAGTTTTGCATATATAGCATGGTCATATAACACATAAACATAAAAAGATGAGTTTGCAGATTGCCTTTAATCTTGGTTATTGCAGTAACCTATTGATTGCCTCATTCTCTGCTTTTCCCACTGAAGTCTAAAGTATATTATCAACACAGCATCCAGATTTCCTTTGAACGCATAAATCCCCTGTTCAGAACACTCCCTTGTTTTTTAACTAATCCAGAGTAAAGTCCGGGATTCTTGTCATTTCTTGCATATCTCAGCATGCTGTTGTCACCCATGACCTCTGACTCCACTCCTTCCTTTACATACTCAGCTCCCTAGAATGCCTATCTCCTATTCTCTTTTGGAATAGAATCGATAGGCCAGAAATAAACCCACATATATATGTTCAATTAATTTATGATAAAGGAGCCAAGAATATACAATGGGGAAAGGACAGTCTCTTCAATAAATGGCTTAGGGAAAACTTGACAGCCATATGCAAAAAATAACAATTTAAAAAGGGTTAAAGAGACTTCATCAAACTAAAAGGCTTCTGCACAACAAACCATCCTCAAAAAAATAAATGCTGGGCTATAGAATGGGGCAAAATATTTGCAAATCATATATCTGATAAAGGTTTAATATCCAAAATACATGGAGAACTCATACAACTCAATGGCAAAAAAAAAAATCCTATTAAAAATACACAGAGCAAAAAATATATATATAAGAGCCTAAGCGACCGTTATGATGGAATGACCGGAACGACCAGTCACTATAATACGCACTAACCACCATGGGGCAAACACTCAATGCAGGAACTGCCCCCAGCCTGCAAGCCCCGATCACCGATGGGGCCTGCTGGCCAACCTCCTGGCCCCTCTCCGTGACTGGCAGGCCCTGATCACCCAATCAGGGCTGGGCCCTGGGCTAGGACGGAGAACCGGGGGTGGGTGGTGGCAGATGCAGGTGGTGAGGGAAGGAAGATGCATGGACTGTGAGGGAAAGAGGAGGTGGAGAGGCGGGGAACCTGATTGGCCCTGATTGCCAGCTAGGCCTAGGGACCCCACCTGTACACAAATTCCGTGCATTGGGCCTCTAGTAGTCAATAAGCAGTATAAATTGGTAGATACAGAATAGTCACAGAGTTATAGATTACAGCATAGGGAGTATAGCCAACAATATTGAGCTAGGAGGGCACTTAAAGCAGTGGGGGGACCACTCTGTTAAGTACATGATTTTCTAACCACTTTACTGTACATAAGAAACTAACACAGAATAATATTGAATGTAAACTGTAATTGAAAAAGAATAACAATTAAAGGAGGAAATTCCATGAAACAACAGCGACTTTGGGGGAAAAGTCTAGCCTCATAGGTCAAATTATTTTATTAACTTAATTATTTGAATTTAGAAACTGTGTTGAAAAGGATTGCTTTGATTTAATATGTAAACCTAGTATTCTACAATTTTTTTAAAATAAAGATTTCTGTAAGTTGTAGAAATATGAAATTTAAAAATATAAACTGTCTTGGGGCTGAGTTTGTATTTTGGTCCACCATTGAACCCCAATGCTGAGCAAAGTGCTGTTATATGGTATTTGCTTAATCAGTCAGTAAATGTACTCTGTAGTGGGTGAGCAGATAAATAAACATACTATGACAATAAAATATGCAATTTCCTGTCAATACCAAAACAAAACCGTGGTCTATATATACAAATGAAATATTATTCAGCCATAAAAAAGAAGGAAATTCTGCCATTTGCAATAATATGAATGGACCTTGAGGGCATTATGCTAAGTGACATAAGTCAAAAAGAGAAACATAAATACCATAAGGCTTCACTTATATGTGGAATCTAAAGAAAACATCCCTCATAGATACAGAGAAAAGATTGGGGCGCGGGGTTGTGAAATGGGTGAAGTGGGTCAAAAGGTACAAACTTCCAGCATGGTACAAACTTGCATTTTTGAAAGTTGCTAAGAGACTAAACTTTAAAAGTTCACATCACAAGAAAAGAATCTGTAACTCTGTATGGTGATGATGTTAACTAAACTTACTGTGGTGATCATTTCGCAAAATATACACATATCAAATCATTATGCTGTACACTTGAAACTAATATAATGTTGTATGTCAATTATATCTCAGAAAAAATAATAAAATAAAATTTTATCTCCTCTGGAATTCTTATTCCCTATTCTCTTTTAGCATTGGCAACCATCTGACATACTATACATTTACTAGTTTATATGTTTATTATCTCTTTCCTTCTCAACGGACCACAAGCCTTATTAGGGCGTAGCTTGCTTGTTTTGTTATCATAGTATCTCCAGCTCCTGTATATGTACATAACAATGCCAGGCATATGGTAAGCATTCAAGAAATATTTGCTGAATGAGTAAATAAATGAAAATAGAAAAGTATTGATTCTTCATGTATTAATTTCAAAACTGGATGTCTTACTAAATTGTTTCATTGTTTCCTAACATATTTTTCAGCTGGCATTTTTGGATTTTTTTAGAACTGCTTTCTAATTTCTAATATTTATACCTTTTATTTTGCTACAATTTCTACTTGCTATATCTAGAATTTTCATAATATTAAATATTGCTGGTGATTTTTAGAATCGTTTTGTTCCTTACTTTCATAGTAATTCCTCTAATGTTGTACAATTAAAGTAGATTCTGGTTCAGGTGTGAAACACAACACAACACAGACACCCCCCCACACACACACACACACATACTCACCACATGAATAATATATTTCCTCCAACTTACTAAGGATTTTATCAAAACTGTAGTAGGGTTTTACTAAATTATTTATTGGAATTTATTTATTTATATATAAAATACTTTTACTGATTTATAGAGAGAAACATTGATGTCAGAGCGAAACATCAATCAGCTGTATCCTGGGCATGTGCCCTGAACAGGAATTGAACAGGCAACTTTTTCATGTACAGGATGATGCCCAACCAACTGAGCCACATTGGCCAGGGCTGGAATTTATTAACATGAACATGTGTCTTATCATTTGACCTGTCAATATGATACATTGCAATAATAGACTTCTCAATAGTGAGCACTGTGCATTCAAGGAACTGGCTTTGCTTTGGTATAGTTTCCTTTTATTACTGATGGGTTACAGTGTTCTAACAGTATAAGTTTCATTTTTCTATATATGTCAAATTGAACTCTTAATTTTCTGCAATTTTTGTCATGAAAATTATGCTGGCCTCATTAAAGAGTGAACTTTACTCTTTTTGCTCTGAAGTAGCTCAAAATTAAAGATTTCTTGACAATGTGAAATAATTTGTCAGACCATGAGGCACAACATGCCTATTATTTGTTTATAATTATATGTGTATGTGATTTTCTTGGAGGAAAGGGAAGATTTTAAAACACTCACAATTTTCTAGGGTTAATGATCTATTCTGGTTTCTTATTTCTTCCTGGAAAAAGTTTAGTTAGTTGTATCTTTTCAGTTGGCATTTTTTGGTATAAATTCCACAAAATAATTTAATAATTTTTTCAATCAAATTTTACATTTGCCTGCCTAATAAATCTATGCCTGTGATGATTTCTTCTTTCTCTTTTCTAATTCTTTGTATTTGTGCTTTTTTGATTGTGGTGCATTTCCTTTGTGCTTTGGTAGTCTGGGAAAATTGGCAGAGAACGGCACCTGTGGCATTGAGGCGGGAACTCAAACATGGGCCAGGAGCAGCTGGTGGTGAGGTGATCCTTCACCTCTGTGCAGCTGCTGGCAGTACCAGTGCCAGCTGACTGTTGAGAATGCTGGAGACATCTCAGACCAGCAAGCTAAGTGGTCCAGAAATCACTGTGAAATCCTACTTTGTGGCTAAGGTCCGACTTCTGGTTCTCCAAGAAGGTACCAGCATTTGGCCAATGAAAAAGCTTAATTAGTTGACTGATGCAAGGCCCTAGGCAAATATTTAGGGGGGGCTGGTATATTTGGGTGAAAAATGATCTTTGGAACTAGAGTGGAGACTCAAAATTCATCGTAATTTTAGTATTAAAATTTTGTCTTAGGCTGATGAGGTCACAGAATTTGGGTAAAATAAGCCTCTTCTATTTTGTATCCATCCCCCCTTTTTTCTCATTGCTTTTTTGGATCCTTAATGACTTTTCTATTGTGCATGATAAAAGGAGAATTTCCCAGCGTTTCATACCACTCACTTTCCCAGCATTCTGGAATATACAGCCAATTCTTCACTGGGCATGTTCTCCTGATATCACATAGGTACCTCAAATTCAACATGTGCTCAGTCAAGTTGATCACCCTCCACATGTATCCTCTATGCCTATGTTCCCTGTATTCATTTGCTGCTGCTATTCATTAAGATTCAAGCCAGAGCCTTAAAATCTACTTAAACTCTTTGGCTTTCTTCACCCTTCACATGAAATACCAATTACTGTTTGCACATTTTACTTTTTCCTCATTTTAAAAATTTCATACCTCTCCACACTTACCTCAGATAGTCTACCTAATTCAGGCTCTCATCTTCTTCTTCTTGGATTTTGTTCACTGACATTTGATGCATTGAATATAAGGGAATCTGGGGTGCAATAAACCAGGAAAGCTTATTAGGTATAGCTAAGTATCTAAGGAACACAGTCCTTTGTAATCTATCTCCAGATATGTGAGCCTGAACTGTATGTTTGTGGCTTGACAGTATTTTTATTGCTTACCCTTATTTCCTCATATTCTTGATCTTTGTTTCAGATCCTTCTTGGTACTGTGACCACAAATCTAATTGACTCACTCAGTCACCATGGTTAGAAAGAAAGGATCAAGATCAGGTGGATATCTCATTGGCAAAGAGCACAGAATTTGATGACACACTGTTGGCAAGGGTGTGGTGAAGCAGGCATGCCTACATATTTATGGGAGGTTAAGTTGGTAGGACCTCTTTGGAGGGTAATTTGGCAATGGCTATTAAATAAAAAATTGACCCAGCAAATCCATTTCTAGGAATTTATCTTACAGATATACTTACACATGTGCGCAAAGATGTATGCACCTAAGTAATCACGGAGGAATAGTTTATAGTAACAAAATAATAACCAATATAAATGCTTATCAAGTGCGTAATGAATAAAGTATGTTTCAACAATACAGGGGACTACTATACAATTAATATGAATTAAGTAGATATGTATAAGAAACAATCTCTAAGATTTTGTGATAAAAAGGCACAGATATGTGCAGCATTTGCTATCATTTGTTTACCAATTGCACACACACAAATATCTAAATAGACAAACACACTAATGTACTGCTTGTAATGTATGGGCAGAAGATCAGAAATCCCAGGGTTTCAGACTTACTTTTCACTGTACAGCTTTTATAAAGTATGATTGTCTTGGTCATGTGCACGTATTACCTAATTTAAATTAAAATACAAAAACAAAACAAAATAAAGAGCAAGTGGGAAGTTTTGATGGTTGTAGTTTAAAATATTTGAAATATCTGCATAAAAGTGCTATATATTTTTGCCTTTCCTCACATGGGAAGTCAGATATACAGTATATGTGAATAGGTAGTTATAAGCACAACATGCACATTTGTGTAAATAAAAATGTTTGGTAAATCATCTTAAAAACACAAATGACACTTAACTCTCCTAACTTATAGCAAGTGCATTTAGATGTTATGTATTCAAGATGTTAATCTTTTAACCCATGTTAATAGCATAAGTTTGCTTTTCAAAAACAAATGTACAAAGTAATGTATGCATAGCTGATGTTTCAGCTTCAGTTTCTCTCCTGGAAGATTTTGACTTTAATATATTCCTAGAAGGACAATTAAGATATAATAAAATGTATAATTAACCATTCAAAAACTTTAGTGAAGCACTTAATTGCTAAAATGACGAACGTTTATTTTTTTCTGCAATACATCACAAATTCATTTGAGATAAAAGCATTATTCATGTATACAAAAAAAAAAAAAACTATCAGAAACAACTACATTGAGTACAACAGCTGGCCTCTCTCCATAAATGGCTGTCTGGATAATGTTACCTGAATTTTAAAGAAATGTTAACCCCAAAAAGAACCTCTCTGATTGTCCTGCCACATATAGCTCAGTTTTGATTAGCTCTGAAAATCTGTAACATAAATGCTTCTCAAGAAATCAGGCCATAATATAGCAGCTTTAAACAAGAAGAATGAGAGCCTAGGGGTAGTGATGCTAAATTTACATTGAATAATCAAAACTGCAATTAATAGGATGAACACCATCGTAAGATTTCTTAACTAAGAGAACATATTTTTTAAAGTATTTTATGCACCAACAATATACAAAGAGCAAATACTGAGTTTCAAACATCTAAATGAAACACCCCCCAAATGGTGGCAATCTAGAACTTGAAAAGCATTTTCTAATTGGAGCAGGGCTATAAACCTGCCCTGTTATATTATGGGTTGTTTCTCAGACCAGCCCAAAAGACACTTTGTAGCACAGTTTCCTGAAATAACATACATCAGAAATGTGACCTGAACATACTATTGAAATACTGGTAAAAACTAAAGCACTGAATTGCAATAGGAACCAAGACTGTACAGCCCAGAGAAATAGCATATGTGAATCACTCAAAGAGAGAACACAATTAATGGCTAACTAAAATTCTTTGCAAAAAAAGATGGTGGTGTGAAAGAAAATGAGAGGGGACTAGAGGGAAAATCTGGGCACTTGGAGAACACAGTGGCCACCCTTAGCTCCAGAGGCCTGCATAGTTCCCGTGGAGGCCTGAAGGGAGAGGCCCCCCAGCCACAAAGAGCTTCATCTCAGGCCAGTTGTAGCAGTGGGTGTAGAGAGCATTGGGGAACTCATTCATGCCACCGAAGTTCACCCACAAGTCATTGTGATTGAGCCAGCCTCTGCCACACGTGAGCCTGAGCTTCCTCCCTGTAGGCTCCCTGGTGGAGTCCAAGACTGCAGAGGCTTTCTCCTCCAGGAACTTCTGGGCACGGGTGTCATAGAAGAGCAGGGAGCCATGGCCTGTGCCCACGGTGACGATGTGCTGGTAGAAGCTCAGTGAGCGCACACCAGTGCCGCCCTCTCGGGAACACAGGGGCCTGATATTCTGCTGGCGCTGGCGTGGATCCACAAAGGAGACGTGGGACTGGGAGCCCACCGCATAGAGGGACAACTCCTCGCAGTAGGTCAGGCACACGTTCTCTCTGCAGTAGGGCAGCCTGATGGTCAGCATCCTGGACAGGGTGCTGCGGGCTTTCCACAGGTGGAAGTAGCCGTCTAGGGACACTGCTCCCAGCTCCTGGTTCTTGTGATTAAAGGCCAGGGCCCGCACCTTTCTGTTACTGGGGTTGGTGCTGGACCTGGGGATGGTCTCCATGTCCCTCGGACGGATGTGGGCGTACACGGGGAGCTGTTCGTCACTGTGCCAGGCTTTGCTGCCATTGACCATGTCAGGATCCATTCTCCACAAAGCCACAGTGCCATCGCGGGACCCGCTCACAGCCACAGTGTCGCTCATCCAGGCGATGGCGAAGATCCAGTCCCTGTGGCCGTGGCGGTCGCCCAGGCACACGGGGTCCAGGGTGGGCAGCTGGTAGACAGCCAGGCTGTTGGGGTTCTCGCCCCCGGTGGCCAGAAGGGTCTTGGAGGGATTCAGCTCGATGGCGTGGATGCCACAGCTTGGCTGGGCCCGAGGCGGCTCGGGTTTCCGATTCCGCAAGAGCGGGATGCGCGTGATCTGGCCCGACTGCACATCCACCACGAAGAGCGTGTTGCACTTGGTGCCGCACACCACCTGCCTGGCGTTCAGCCACTGCGACGCGAACACCTTGTTGAGGGTGCCCAGGGCCAGCTCGCGCTCCCGCAGCAGCTCGGGCAGCTTGTGCACCGCGTAGCCGCGC
>NW_005364953.1:4504766-4508844 GCF_000412655.1 Myotis brandtii
CTGATCAGGGAGACTCAACCCCGGCCAGCGCTCCAGGATTCCCAGATGGCTCAGAACACATCCACTTGATAGCCTACTGGAGGTTGGGGGCATGGGGGTTCACTACCCCTAAGACAACAACCAACTAGCCTTCTTAAAATCCCTACTTAAATATACTGCCAAAGCTAAAATGTGGTCAAGTATGAGGCTAGAAGGAACCAGGACAATTTCTGTGGAAGAAACAAATGTGCACTTGGTGCAGTCCTGGGAGGCCCTTTGCTGCAATTAGATAGTGAACTTGATGGGCAATGAGGGTGTTTGGCAGAGGTACAGAGACCCTTCTCCTTAGGTCTGTCCTGCAGCCCCTCTGGTCTTGGGCATTGACCGACTGTTCATAGTAGTTAAATTGGACAGAATTGGGGGACGGGGGGAGGGGTTGATCATGGACTAATATGAGGCAGGCACATAAAGGAAGACATGAATGAGATTATGCCTACATTGTTTATTGATCGTCCAAGTACATATTTTATAGATTGGAGCAGATTTTCAGGTATAAAGGCATGTGTCTTCAGAAATGGGATTACAAAATCATTTCTGATATATTGTATTTAGATGTAAAACAAGGCTGTCCTTAAAAATATTTTGACACCTTGTCTACATTTGTGTATATAGCCCTTGCATTATCTTTATTCTATCCCAGGCTCTGTAACGTATTAATTGGATGTAGATAGCCAGTTATTATTTTCCCTAACTTAGATATTGACCTACAATTAGCTTCAACTACACCATATATGCTAATGCATCCTAGTTGTTGTTTTTTTTTTTAAAAAAAAAACTCTATCTTAAACCAACATGTCCAACTTCCTACTTGTCATTTTGCATACCAAAACAGAACATTTATACCATGGAATACTATGCAGCAGTTTTAAAAAAGGATCTCTTATCCTTTGAGACAGCAAAGAGGCACCTGGAGATATTATGCTAAGCTAAATAAGCCAGTCAGAGAAAGACAAGTACGTGATCTCACTCATATGTGGAATCTAAAGAACAAAATAAACTGATGAACAAAATGGATCCAGAGACATAGAAACATGGAGCAAACTGATGAATCTCAGAGGGAAGGACTGTGCTGGAGTCTGTTAAAGAGGGGGCGGAGGTGTGGGTGGATGGGAGGGAAGAGATTAACCAAAGAATTTGTATGCATATATGCATAATCCATGGACACAGATAAGAGTGTGGTGAAGGCCTGGGGTGGGAGGAGGGAGCGGGCAAGAAGGGGTCAATGGGCAAAAGGGGGGCACATCTGAAATACTTTCAACAATAAAGATAAATTTGAAAGAAAACCAGAACTTCAAATTCAGCATGTTTAAACTCAAGATTTTCATTTCAACTCCCAGGCACCTAACCATTTATTGTCTCCTTTCTTAATGAATAGCACCACTATCCATCCAGCTATGTAAACCAGAGTCCTAAGAATAATCCCTGACACATCATAATGCTTCCTTATCTTCCGGTCCAATATCTATCTTCTAACTTTTTTTTCAAATCCATTTAATTCTCACCATCTCCACCGCTACCACTCTTGTATGCCACTGTTTTGTCTTGACAACTGCAGTAGCCTCCTAATTTTCCTGCAACCATTCTTGCCCTCCTCACTTCACCACACTGCAACCATAGTGATGTTTTCAAAATGCAAATATGGCCATCTCACTGCACTGATTTAAATTAAGCAATGTTTTCCTATTGTCTTAGGATAAAGACCAAAATACTTAACACAGTGGACAAGGCCCTACGTGATATGACCAACGTTCCCCAGCCACATGCCTACCTTCTCCTTATTACTTGCTTTGCTCCATACACACTGGTCCTTTTAAATTTCCTCAATAATATTACATGTTTTCATGCCTCACATCCTCTTTTGTATGCTGTTCTCTCTGCCTGGGATGCTTTGTACCTATGGTCTTACCACCTTTTACCCCCTACAGATTCTTTACCTTGTTAACTCCTTATTGTTCAGGTTTTAGGTAATGTGTCACTTTCCTAGGGAAACCATCCTTGGGCCCCCAGAATAGGTCATATCTATTTTATATGGATATCCTCTTAATTGTACTTCATGGCATTTGCCACAGGTGAAATTGCATGGTTATTTCTGTGACTGCTTCACGTCTGACTCTATCTACTGAAGGATTGAACAAAAACTCCATGAAGGCAGAGGCAATATCCACTGCGCTCTCTACTATATATTCAGTGTTTAGCATGTCATAGAAATTATCAATAGTTGTTGAATAATGCCGACTGAAATTTAAGAGACCTTGGTGGATCTCTGTTTAACTGGTACATCAGAACCCAATCCTTCACACTACAGTATTCGATAAGCCACCTCTAATTTAATATAATTTGGAGGAAAAACCCTTCACTACCTGACATTTTAGAGTCTTTAAAATTATTTACTCTTCAGCTGTTTTAGTTTTGATTTTCTCGGGATCTATTCAAAGTATAATCCACTCAATTTTTCCAAAAAGTTAATCCTCTATTCTTACAAAACTCTGGATCAATTGATGTGATAGGCAGCCCTAGAAAACATTGAACAGTTAGATTAGAAGTAGAATACTTTGCTGTCAAAGATTACTGTGTTGGGGGGGATGAGAGCATGAGTGGGGGTCAGGGGCAATGAGGGGATAAGGACACGTATGTAATACCTTAATCAATAAAGAAAACAGGAGGAAAAATAAAGATTACTGTGTTGTCTTTCAGCTGTGGAGAAAACTGCCAGAGATGACGTGATACTGTTTCCAGGTAAGGTTGATCAGCCTTGATGGGATGAAAGAAGTTTCAAGCAGAACCTCAGCATTTAATACTTACCTTAAATGGGCATTTTAATATCATGAAATGATCAGAGGAGATTGCCATAGTCCTTTGAAAGATCATTATTTCAAGTGATATCAAAGAGTGCCATATGTTAGCTACCATTGTGTTTAACACACAAGTTAATGGTTTAATGTCATTTGTAGATAGATCAAATCTCCTGGTGCAGATGCTGTGTACAAAAAAGTTTAGTGTCTATGTATATATTGATGACGTGGTTTTACTGTCAAGAACTAGAGTAGTCTTATTAACAAATTACTACTAAGAATGTCTCAATATTTAGGTAGAATCCTAAACCATTCTTTTGGCACTTATCTTTCAAAACTCAGCTATTCGGTTCAAAATTGCTTATAGCAGCATAGAACTTATTTTTGTACTTTCATATTCAGGTTGGGAAACAGTTTGCAACTAATGTATAATAGTAAAGCAGTGGGAAACTTGTTCTGTATCAATTGCCACATTTTCTTCCTTCATGAAAAGTGCCTATTGACTATTGTTTTCATCATTTTTCTAGGTCAATTCCATTGATGCCATGCTTTGTTAGAACTTAGATATCTGAGAGAAGCACATGTCCAGGTACACTAGAATTGATCTGAATGTAAGCTCCATACAAAGTCTGGTTTTATCTGACGATATTCCCACATATTACCTCTGTGAGAAAGTAGGATGCCCTGTCATCTGGATGAGAATTTTGGTAAAGCTTCTCAACCTTCATAAGATGACAACCTTATCACATACTGTATATTAAATTAGCACAGTACTTGGTAACATGGCCTCTTTTAAAGAACTATATGGCTCAGGCAACTTACTTGACCTCTCATGGCCTCACTTTACCCACTGAAAACTTTACTTTTTAATATTTAGAATTGTGTAGAAACAAATGTTTAGCAAATATTAGCAATTATTAGTGTCTGGATTTTCCAGCCTATGACCCTGCCTATGATGAGCAATACATACTACTGCCCTTTCAGACATTATCAGAGAATATAACCTCAGTGCGTCTTATCTCTTCAGATTGCCCAACCATTCCCTTGTCTGCCTGGGAAAGTCGTATTCATCCCTCAAGTCTCATCTCAAATTTTACCTCCACTTTGATAACCTCTTTGACTCTGCCAGATAGGTTTAAGGGCATCTTCTTTTGTACAATATGAACATACTTTATTATAATTAACTTAATTCACTCTCTTCATTGGCTTGTCTAATTCTAAAATAACTTCAAGCCCCTTTGAGGTAG
>NW_005364953.1:4508896-4514196 GCF_000412655.1 Myotis brandtii
TATAAACACTAAAGTTATAAACACACACAGTGCCATATGGATGGCTCATGCACATTTGCCTAAGGAATGAACAAATGAATTCAGCTTCTATCCAAACTTGCTAATAAAATGTAATAGTTAGCCTTCTGACGGCTGGTTCACATACTTCAGTTTTATTCTTGAGTCACCTTACACCACCAGAAGACTGTATCATAGGATCAAATTAGCTTAGTATTTGCTGAATCAGTTTCACTCACTTGCACTGTAATATTATGCTTTAGGCACTTATCAAAGGTCATTAAAAATAGCCAAACAGCTATATGGATATCCCTTCACATTTATTGTATATCTGTTATGAAGGGCACTGTTCAGCATATTGCTCAATGTCCCCCTTATACAATGTCACACAGAAAATTAATTTTATAATCTAATGCCAAAAAAGCCTTATCTCTGTGGAATTATTACATTTTATCCTTTCTGACCATGAGAACTATTGAAGAGTACAGGCTGTAAAGTCAGAGTGTCCTTGACTTGAATCTTGGCTCCATTAGGAGTATAGTTTTGTGACACTGGGCAAGATAGCTTTTCCAACCTCAGTAACCATCTATAAAATGAGGATTCTAATACTAACTCACCATGATTGTTATGAAGATAGATGTAATGTCAAAGCACCTAGCAAAGTGCCTGGCACATAATATGTGTTAAGTACATGGTAAAAACTAATTTACTTTTTTTTTATTGGCTGCTAGGAAGCACAAAGACAAATATGATACTTAATCATAACAGCAAGATTGACTTTTCTAATTATTCTCTTTCTTAGTCATGATTTAGACTTTTTTTGAATTTTATTCTTAAAAGCTACTTCAGTTATGGAAAGAAGGCATATAAAATATATAAATACATTATTACCTGTGATTTCACAACAACAAAAATCACCATTAGTTATAAACACTAAAGTTAAAATTATCAAAGACTGATATAGAATAGGAAATGTTAAGATTCAAGGGACAAATAAAACTCTAGTATTTCTACAATTTCCCCCCTTTAGTTGCCATAATATCAAAAATACCACCATTAGAAATCATTTCAAGAATATCTCTCTAAATAGGAGCTTTGAAATATAAATACATGAATATACAGGGTGGGTCAAAGTAGGTTTACAGTTTAAGAAGAAACAGAGTTTATTCTTGCATTATTATTTATTATCGTATTATATATTTTTCCATATGAATAATTGTAAACCTACTTTTGCCCTCCCCTATACATTAAAGTATTATTGAATTTTTATCATCAAGATTAATAAAATCAAAAACAGAAGTATTTCACAGAGGAAAAGGACATGAAGAGGAGAGCAATAGAAGAGGGAGAAAAATGCTTACATATGGAATATTGACTTTGCTCATATCCTAATTTTCTTCAGATAGGCTTTATCATTCTATTCTTTGGAACATAACTTATGGAAGAAATAATCACTTTGCAACATGACCTCTAACTAAAGAGACCTATTATGGAAGACACATTTGAATTGCTCACAGATATCCTTGTGGAGAAAAGTGGGCAAAATGCTAGAGCAATAAGGTAGATTGCAATGTGGATTATTAATGATTAAAGATTGCATTTATTCAACAAGGATTTATTACATGCCTGTGATGTGTTATAAATGAATTAGATCATAGGAAATACAAAGACATAAAGTCTTTCCCTTCATTGTATTGGCATTCTAGTGTGACAAAGGGGCATAATGGAAGGACCAAAGGAGGAGGCCAAACATATTCACGCAACAGTTATATAGATAACTGCTATGTATCAGGAACTTTGCCATGACCCATGGGTACATAATATATAGTTTTTAAATTAAAAAGTACATGTTGTTTACATATGTTTGCATGTATTTAAATATATGTGTATAGTATATATTTCATTATAATAACCTCCATTTTTTGATTACCTATGTTGCATTATAGGTTTTACATATATCGATTCTTCATAAGAAATCTGCATGATAGAGGACATTCTTTAAATTTTCAAACTGATGACACAGGTTTATTAAGGTGAAATAGCTAATAAGTGGCAGAGATGAAATTCCAACCCAGGGCAGTACCATTTTCTCCATCACACTGTATCCACTACAATATACTTTTCTGGGCCTTTGCCAGTACCAAAAAAAGGATGAGTGGTTCATAAGGATGGGCTCAAGTAAGTCAACATACTCCATTCGTAGTTTCTGGCCACTGAGTGACTTGGGGAGCTACACAAATCTGGATGGTTCACAGCCTTCCTAACTTGCCCTGCCAGCATTGTGCTAGGTGTGGTAGGCAGCCTTTAAGATGGTCCCTAATGATCCCTGTCTTCTAGTTTCCACAATGCTTACTGACCTTATTCTAACCAACAGAATATGGCAAAGATTATGGGATGTCACTTCCGTGAATAATTTACCAAAGAATGTGTTCTCTCTCTCTCTCTCTCTCTCTCTCTCTCTCTCTCTCTCCCACTGTCTCACTCTGAGAGAAGCCAACTGCCAACTGCCATTTTGTGAGTTACATTATGGAAAGACCCACATGGTAAGGAGCTGATGTCAGCCTGCCTATAGCCACATGAGTGAGCTTGGTAGTTGATTATCCCTCCCCTGCACCCAGATGAGCTGTGAGGTGAGACCCCAGCCCTGGCTGACACTGTGATTGCAGTCTGATGAAAGACCCTGAGACATATAAATACAAATAAGCTGTGCCCAGATTTTCCTGATCTACAAAAACTGTGAGATAATAAATGTTTGGTGTTTTAAGCTAGCATGTTTTGGGGTAATTTGTTCCACAGAAATAGTTTATATACTAGGGAAAAATGTTTTCCAGATATATAAAGAGTTGATTCTACCAAAATAATGAAATAATGGCTGGGCAACTGACTCAACATAGGATCAAGTTCAAGACTTGAGCTCTTAAACCATTAAAACATTTACTGAGCATTTACCAAGTACCAGACCCACAGTATATTACCTTAGTTCTTCAAATCAACACTATGGAAATGCTGTAGTAAAAGCCATTTGGCTAATGAGGAAACTGAGGCACAAAGTTTTCTAATTTGCACAGCCAGCAAAGTGGCAAAGCTTTGATTTGCACCCAAATCCTGTGACTCTAGAGTGAGCATTCTTACACAGTTAGCCATATTGTCTCCACTGTGCTATATATTCTCAGTATATTTCCTAGAGGTTCACTAAGTGGTTCTCTCTCTCATTCTTGTTTTTTATAAGGACCTAAAATAAATATTTATCAAATTTAGAGTTGAAATTAAACTGGGAAGCAGAATGAATAATATACATAGCACAAGCGTGATTTAAAAATATCAATAGAGCCCTGACCGGTTTGGCTCGGTGGATAGAGCATCAGACTGCAGATTGAAGGGTCCCAGGTTCGATTCCGGTCAAGGGCATGTACCTTGGTTGCGGGCATATCCCCAGTGGGGAGTGTGCAGGAGGCAGCTGATCGATGTTTCTAACTCTCTATCCCTCTCCCTTCCTCTCTGTAAAAATCAATAAAATATGTTTTTAAAAAATATCAATAGATTGGGGAAATATCTCAAATTTAGCATGGTTACATTTAATGGGAATATGGGTTTATTTGCATATTCAAAATATCTATCTATCTATCTATCTATCTATCTATCTATCTATCTAAGCCTAAGCAACCATTAAGTCCAAACAACCGGAACAACCAGAACAACCAGAACAACCAGAACAACCAGAACAACCAGAACAACCAGAACAATCGGTTGACCAGTCTCTATGAGTCGCACTGACCACCATGGGGCAGACACTCAACACAGGAGCTGCCCCCTGGTGGTCAGTGCGCTCTGACAGCGGGAGTGCTGCTCAGCCAGAAGCCCGGTTCATGGCTGGTGGGGCTGGAGTGAGCAGGAGTGTTGGGGCGCCCCGCCCCAGCTCGGGCTCCTCCCCAGCCACCTGCCACTTAGCGCACTGCTACATCCCTTGTACCCCATAAGCCTGCAGTTACAATCTCTGGAGAATGGTTGAAGCATGGACACTCAGAGTAACCAGGACGAGCCTGATATCACTGCTAGGCTCCTGGAACTCTGCCTCGGGCATCAAGATCAAATCTCATCCCTTACCAATTGCCCCAGAGCTACAGAGGAAGGCAGCAATATAACAGTGGCCACAAGGTGGTGACTGACAATTGGGCTAAAAGTCAGAGATGGATCTGGAGTGTGGGGGCATGGGCAAGAGATCCCCCAAGATCCCCAACTTTGTATTGTTCACCTTGGAGCATGTCTCATGTGGCTCCAGTGGAAAGCATTCAGCATGGCCCAAGGTGTCCACTGGGGACCTCCCGGCTGGCAAGGCGTGACCCTGGCCGCAGAAGGGGCATTTGGAAATACAGTGGGGCCTTGACTTACGAGTGTCCCGACTAATGAGTTTTTTGAGATACCAGCTGTCTCTCGGCCGATTTTTTGCATTGAGTTGATAGAGTAATTTGAGTTAATGAGCTCCTTAACGAGCTCGGTCTCGGAACAAATTAAACTCGTAAGTCAAGGCCCCACTGTATGTTTTCAGGAAACTGTGGGGAGGAGGACAGATTCCCCACATTACTTCCCGGTGGCTGACGGGGACATGGAAACTCCCCGGGCATGCAGGCATGGGCTCCCGATTTCCTTTCAATGTGCATGAATCCGTGCACCAGGCCACTAGTTTAAATATAAAAAGGAAGAAACATGCTTTCACACTTAGAAAACTTTAACAGTAAGCTCAAAGAGTGAATAAGAAAGGTCTTGTAATGTTAGGCTCTAATAGTTGAAGTACAGTACATAGAATGAAGCAAGAGATGATTTTACTCTATACGAGTAGGTTAGATTATATGTGAAGTGCTACTTTTAAAACTGGCCACCTAGAAGAGTGAATTATCAGGGGGATTATCAGTGAATTGTGGGGGTAGATGCTGTTTCCCAGCAGACACTTTGAAAACTTGAGGGAGTTTTTTTGTCTTAAAATTTAGTTGTATTTTACAAATTATAAAAAACTTTTTATTCTATTACTAGAGGCCTAGTGCATAGATTCATGCACTGATGGTGTCCCTTGGCCTGGCCTGTGGGGATCGGGCCAAAAGCAGCTCTCCGGCATCCCCCAAGAGGTCCTGGATTGGGAGAGGGTGGTTCTCAGGTGACACACCCCAGAATCGGACTCCCTCTTCTTTGGTTCCAGGTGCATCACCCAAGAACCACAGCTGCCAAGTCGCCACAGCTCAGCAGCTCCTGCATTGAGCATCTCTTAGGCATATATATATATATATATATACACACACACACATATATAT
>NW_005364953.1:4514359-4517533 GCF_000412655.1 Myotis brandtii
CCAACCCTCCCTGGCCTTCCCGCTGCAGTTTGACAATCAGTTTGAGGCAGCTCTGCCTCTGTATCTATTTCATTGCATTTATCATTTATATTAAAGTTCAAGAATTATATAGGTTTTTATTATCTATGAATTTAATTTCAGTAAAGGGGTTGTTTGCAAATTTTGGTCATTATATCACATAAGCTTAATAAGAATAGCACTGGAACATATTTAGGGTAGAATAAGCAGGATGGTGAGGAGACATGGAAGGAGTTATGCTGGCATGATAGCGTGAAGATAAATCTTACTGTAGAGTAGCATGAGAGTTATTTTAAATATTAATGGCTTGTCCTACAGAGCAGATACTAGAATTGTGTTATGTTGTCTATAGTTTCCAAAATAATAACTAAATTAAGATAAACAAAATAACTTCCAGAGAGCAGATTTCAGTGAACGACAAGGGAGACCTTTCCAACAGGGCATTCTATGATAGAGTGGGTGGCTTTGTGCAGTTGACAGTTGCATGTCACCACATGTAGTCAAGTACTATCTGAGTGACTAATACATGAGACACATTTAGTCAAGATGTGTTCAATAAATGAATAAATGTCATGCAAGAGATTCTAGCATTTGAATTATATAAATTTTATGGCTATTTCCCACTCTGAAAGTCTGTAATTAAGACTATAACTGAGTCCAGCCTCCATGGCTCAGTGGTTGAGTGTTGATCTATTAACCAGAAGGTCAAGGTTGATTCCTGGTCAGGGCACATGCCCAGGTTGAGGGCTCAATCCTCAGTGGGGGGTGTGCAGGAGGCAGCTGATCAGTGATACTCTCTCATCATTGATGTTTCTATCTCTCTATCCCTCTCCCTTCCTCTATGAAATCAATAAAAATATGTTTTTTTTAAATGACTGTAACTGAAAAAAATATGAGTACATTATATAACATTGTAAATCATGTATTTAAGAATGTGGGCGCCACACATGTGACACTGAAAAAAAAGGCACATCTGATGTATGTGCTATAGGAATGTCAACTACCATCCATGATTGTCAATCTGCACAGTATACAGAATCACAAAATTTCCAAAATCTGTTTTAATAAAGCATAGATTATTTACTCAATTTTGGTAAAGTTTATAAATAGACAGGGTACATAAAACAAGGAACAACCTGTCATCTTGTCCAATTAAGTAATAGAAGAAGGTATATAGGACAAGTGCTCTCATTTACTGGGTAAATGGTCTGGTGGTAGTAAATTAAAAATTCAGAAATGAGATTTAACTCTAACTCTCCTTATCAGAAAATATTGATAGACTCTTTATCAATACTCATGGAGAATCTATCCAATGTCTAATAATATGCTAGGTTTTATAGAGCATCTGCAAGAAATTACAAGGGCCCATGCTTTCAAAGAGTTTCTACTTTGGTTAGGAAGATAGGATGAAAATAATTTAATATTTAAAATAATTTTTTAAATTCATGACTATAAAATTAAGTGCTAGTATAAGGAGTCATAAAGGAGTCATAAAATGTCTTAAAGGAAATTCTAGAAAGAAATTACTCACTACAGACTCTGGGATGGAGAACATTCATGGAGGAGATATGACTTTCTTGAACTTTGAAGGTTATGAACAGCACTGTGTAGAAAAGGCTGATGAAAGCAGGGTAATTGTGTAATAGTGGGAAATCGATTTGGACAACTAAACTAAGAATCTTCCAATTATAGAGCACCTTAGAAGTCATGCAGAGTAGCACAAGTAAATATGAAAATATCATAGATTTTTGAGAAGATGAATGATATGATGGGTGTATCATTTAAAGGAAATTAAATTAGCCATGGTTTACTGGTTGGCTTAATCAGGGAGAAAGCAGACTGTAGAGACAAGTAGGTATAATAATCCAGTCACAGGGGAAAAGTGTTTTAGAATGATAAATTTTCTCTGGGAATGAAATTTAAGGTACAAACATGTATAAATAATACTAGCAAGACTTGTGTATTGCCTGAGTGAAAAGATAAAGAAGAAGAATTAGTCAAGTGACTACAAAATTTGGAGCTTAAGAATTGACAGAGATAAGAAATTCAAAAGGAAAAGACAGGAAAAATAGGGAGGATGATTTCTAAATTGATTAAATAGTGAACAAATGAATTTAAGATGCCTCTTAAAAAACCCACAAAAAAACAACAATGAAAAAATCACACTTTCATTAGTTGCAAACATTTTTTGAGACATATCTATCTTTTGATTTCCTCATAATAACATCACAAGTACAAAGCCTTAGTATTCTTTGATTTCTTATATTGGAAAATATAACAGATAAAGTAGGCTTTAGAATTTGTTATTTAAGAATGCTAAAAATCATGTTAAGAATTCCTAAACAAAGTATGGAAGGCTGGAAGCTACTATGAAAGATATAGAGAGATGGAAGGTAGAGCATTGAGAAAAGTAGAGATTTAAGTGCTGGTTGTAATTCATTTTACCCAGATGTTCTCATTAACCATTTATTTATCTTGGCAAAGAAAACTCTGTTCAGTTTAGAAAAATAACTGTCTTCAATATCATTGCTCTTTGAAGGCAGATACCCTTAGCATGCCCAAGTGATAATGGAAATATAGCAAGTTGACATGGTTTGGGAAAGCATTTTCAATGTGTGTGGGAATTTGAAGGTAAATATACTATTTTTTCATATCCAAATGTTCTAGTAAAATTACTAATGGGACAACAAATCATGAAAAATAAATAAGAAAAGATTCAGCAAGTTGGAACTTCTAGAACTTGGGTCATATCCATATTATATCAAAACAACTGGTTAAAATGCTAAGAAAATTGCATTCAGATTTTTTATAACATATTTGACTAGAGTAGATTCTAGTGCACTGCACACAGTAGGCATTCAATAAATGTGAATAACTATACTAATGATTTAATAAGATTTTAAACTTTTGAATCTGTTGGGTTGGAGTAGCTAAAATCATTCTGTTGTAAAACAACAACAATGACAATGACAACAATAACAAAAAAACACACACTAGGTAAGAGATTCAAAGATGGGTGCAGACTAAGTAGAAGCTGCACTCACTGCTCCTGGCACCAAACCTGATTTACAGCTAAATTATAGGGCAGTGATGACGAACCTATGACACACATGTCAGAGGTGACACGCGAACTTATTTTTTTGGTTGATTTTTATT